>NW_027225219.1:0-115855 GCF_041296235.1 Equus asinus
CTGACAGGTGATTTTGGCGTCCCAGGCAGGTGGTTACAGTGAGTTGAGCAGGAGGTTCCGGCATGCTCGGCAGTTGCATCCGGTGTCTCTGGCACGTGGTTCTGGCACGTCTGACATTTGGTTGCATCATGTCTGGCAGGTGATTCCGGAGTGTCCGGCAAGAGGTTCTGGTGTAGCCGGCAGGTGATTTTGGCATGTCCGGCAGGTGTTTCTGGCGAGCTGTTCAGGTGGTTCCGGTGTTCTTGGCAGGTGATTCTGGCGTGTCCGGCAGGTGGTTCCGGTCTGTCCGGTAATGGGTTCCGTCATGTGCCGCACGTGGTTCTGGCACGTCTGAGAGGTGGTTCCCGCATGCCCGGCAGGTGCTCCAGGAGAGTCCTACAAGTGGTTCTGGCCTAGCCCGCAGGTGATTTTGGCGTGTCCGGCAGGTGGTTCCGGCATGCTCGGCAGGTGGTTCAGGCATGTCTGGTAGGTGGTTCCGGTCTGTCCGCGAGGTGGTTCCGGCGTGTCAGGCACGTGGTTCCGGCATGTGTGACAGGTGGTTCTGGCATGTCCGGCAGGTGATTCTGGATTGTCCACCAAGTGGCTCTGGTGTAACCAGCAGGTGATTCCGGAGTGTACGGCAAGTGGTTCTGGCATAGCTGGCTGGTGATTTTGGGGTGTCCAGCAGGTGGCTCCAGCGAGTCGAGCAAGTTGTTCCGGTGTGCTCAGCAGGTGGTTCAGGCAGGTCCGGCAGGTGTTTCTGGTCTGTCCAGTACGTGGTGCCGGCATGTCCGGCACGTGCTTCCAGTATGTTTGAGAGGTGGTTCCTACCTTCCCGGCGGGAGATTCCGGAGCGTCCGCCATGTGATTCTGGCCTACCTGGCAGGGGATTTTGGCGTCTCTGGCTGGTGGTTCCGGCGAGTCGAAGAGGAGGTTCCGGCGTGCTCGGCAGGTGCATCCGGTGTCTCTGGCACGTCATTCTGGCACGTTCGAGAGGTGGTTCCGGCATGCCTGACAGGTGATTCCGGAGTGTCCGACAAGGGGTTCTGGCACGTCTGAGAGGTGGTTCCGGCATACCCTGCAGGTGATTCTGGCTTGTCTGCCGAGTGGTGCTGGCGTAGCCATCAGGTGATTTTGGCGTGTTCAGCAGGTGGCTCCAGCGAGTAGAGCAGGTTGTTCCAGCGTACTCAGCAGGTGGTTCAGGCGGGTCTGGCAGGTGGTTCCGGTCTCTCTAGTAGGTGGTTCCGGCGTGTCCGGCACGTGCTTCTGGCACGTCTGAGAGCTGGTTCCGGCATGCCCGGCGGGTGATTCCATAGAGTCCGCCACGTGGTTCTGGCCTAGCTGACAGGTGATTTTGGCGTCCCCGGCAGGTGGTTACAGCGAGTTGAGCAGGAGGTTCCGGCATGCTCGGCAGTTGCATCCGGTGTCTCTGGCACGTGGTTCTGGCACGTCTGACATTTGGTTGCATCATGTCTGGCAGGTGATTCCGGAGTGTCCGGCAAGAGGTTCTGGTGTAGCCGGCAGGTGATTTTGGCATGTCCGGCAGGTGTTTCTGGCGAGCTGTTCAGGTGGTTCCGGTGTTCTTGGCAGGTGATTCTGGCGTGTCCGGCAGGTGGTTCCGGTCTGTCCGGTAATGGGTTCCGTCATGTGCCGCACGTGGTTCTGGCACGTCTGAGAGGTGGTTCCCGCATGCCCGGCAGGTGCTCCAGGAGAGTCCTACAAGTGGTTCTGGCCTAGCCCGCAGGTGATTTTGGCGTGTCCGGCAGGTGGTTCCGGCATGTCTGGTAGGTGGTTCCGGTCTGTCCGCGAGGTGGTTCCGGCGTGTCAGGCACGTGGTTCCGGCATGTGTGACAGGTGGTTCTGGCATGTCCGGCAGGTGATTCTGGATTGTCCACCAAGTGGCTCTGGTGTAACCAGCAGGTGATTCCGGAGTGTACGGCAAGTGGTTCTGGCATAGCTGGCTGGTGATTTTGGGGTGTCCAGCAGGTGGCTCCAGCGAGTCGAGCAAGTTGTTCCGGTGTGCTCAGCAGGTGGTTCAGGCAGGTCCGGCAGGTGTTTCTGGTCTGTCCAGTACGTGGTGCCGGCATGTCCGGCACGTGCTTCCAGTATGTTTGAGAGGTGGTTCCTACCTTCCCGGCGGGAGATTCCGGAGCGTCCGCCATGTGATTCTGGCCTACCTGGCAGGGGATTTTGGCGTCTCTGGCTGGTGGTTCCGGCGAGTCGAAGAGGAGGTTCCGGCGTGCTCGGCAGGTGCATCCGGTGTCTCTGGCACGTCATTCTGGCACGTTCGAGAGGTGGTTCCGGCATGCCTGACAGGTGATTCCGGAGTGTCCGACAAGGGGTTCTGGCACGTCTGAGAGGTGGTTCCGGCATACCCTGCAGGTGATTCTGGCTTGTCTGCCGAGTGGTGCTGGCGTAGCCATCAGGTGATTTTGGCGTGTCCAGCAGGTGGCTCCAGCGAGTAGAGCAGGTTGTTCCAGCGTACTCAGCAGGTGGTTCAGGCGGGTCTGGCAGGTGGTTCCGGTCTCTCTAGTAGGTGGTTCCGGCGTGTCCGGCACGTGCTTCTGGCACGTCTGAGAGCTGGTTCCGGCATGCCCGGCGGGTGATTCCATAGAGTCCGCCACGTGGTTCTGGCCTAGCTGACAGGTGATTTTGGCGTCCCCGGCAGGTGGTTACAGCGAGTTGAGCAGGAGGTTCCGGCATGCTCGGCAGTTGCATCCGGTGTCTCTGGCACGTGGTTCTGGCACGTCTGACATTTGGTTGCATCATGTCTGGCAGGTGATTCCGGAGTGTCCGGCAAGAGGTTCTGGTGTAGCCGGCAGGTGATTTTGGCATGTCCGGCAGGTGTTTCTGGCGAGCTGTTCAGGTGGTTCCGGTGTTCTTGGCAGGTGATTCTGGCGTGTCCGGCAGGTGGTTCCGGTCTGTCCGGTAATGGGTTCCGTCATGTGCCGCGCGTGGTTCTGGCACGTCTGAGAGGTGGTTCCCGCATGCCCGGCAGGTGCTCCAGGAGAGTCCTACAAGTGGTTCTGGCCTAGCCCGCAGGTGATTTTGGCGTGTCCGGCAGGTGGTTCCGGCATGCTCGGCAGGTGGTTCAGGCATGTCTGGTAGGTGGTTCCGGTCTGTCCGCGAGGTGGTTCCGGCGTGTCAGGCACGTGGTTCCGGCATGTGTGACAGGTGGTTCTGGCATGTCCGGCAGGTGATTCTGGATTGTCCACCAAGTGGCTCTGGTGTAACCAGCAGGTGATTCCGGAGTGTACGGCAAGTGGTTCTGGCATAGCTGGCTGGTGATTTTGGGGTGTCCAGCAGGTGGCTCCAGCGAGTCGAGCAAGTTGTTCCGGTGTGCTCAGCAGGTGGTTCAGGCAGGTCCGGCAGGTGTTTCTGGTCTGTCCAGTACGTGGTGCCGGCATGTCCGGCACGTGCTTCCAGTATGTTTGAGAGGTGGTTCCTACCTTCCCGGCGGGAGATTCCGGAGCGTCCGCCATGTGATTCTGGCCTACCTGGCAGGGGATTTTGGCGTCTCTGGCTGGTGGTTCCGGCGAGTCGAAGAGGAGGTTCCGGCGTGCTCGGCAGGTGCATCCGGTGTCTCTGGCACGTCATTCTGGCACGTTCGAGAGGTGGTTCCGGCATGCCTGACAGGTGATTCCGGAGTGTCCGACAAGGGGTTCTGGCACGTCTGAGAGGTGGTTCCGGCATACCCTGCAGGTGATTCTGGCTTGTCTGCCGAGTGGTGCTGGCGTAGCCATCAGGTGATTTTGGCGTGTCCAGCAGGTGGCTCCAGCGAGTAGAGCAGGTTGTTCCAGCGTACTCAGCAGGTGGTTCAGGCGGGTCTGGCAGGTGGTTCCGGTCTCTCTAGTAGGTGGTTCCGGCGTGTCCGGCACGTGCTTCTGGCACGTCTGAGAGCTGGTTCCGGCATGCCCGGCGGGTGATTCCATAGAGTCCGCCACGTGGTTCTGGCCTAGCTGACAGGTGATTTTGGCGTCCCCGGCAGGTGGTTACAGCGAGTTGAGCAGGAGGTTCCGGCATGCTCGGCAGTTGCATCCGGTGTCTCTGGCACGTGGTTCTGGCACGTCTGACATTTGGTTGCATCATGTCTGGCAGGTGATTCCGGAGTGTCCGGCAAGAGGTTCTGGTGTAGCCGGCAGGTGATTTTGGCATGTCCGGCAGGTGTTTCTGGCGAGCTGTTCAGGTGGTTCCGGTGTTCTTGGCAGGTGATTCTGGCGTGTCCGGCAGGTGGTTCCGGTCTGTCCGGTAATGGGTTCCGTCATGTGCCGCGCGTGGTTCTGGCACGTCTGAGAGGTGGTTCCCGCATGCCCGGCAGGTGCTCCAGGAGAGTCCTACAAGTGGTTCTGGCCTAGCCCGCAGGTGATTTTGGCGTGTCCGGCAGGTGGTTCCGGCATGCTCGGCAGGTGGTTCAGGCATGTCTGGTAGGTGGTTCCGGTCTGTCCGCGAGGTGGTTCCGGCGTGTCAGGCACGTGGTTCCGGCATGTGTGACAGGTGGTTCTGGCATGTCCGGCAGGTGATTCTGGATTGTCCACCAAGTGGCTCTGGTGTAACCAGCAGGTGATTCCGGAGTGTACGGCAAGTGGTTCTGGCATAGCTGGCTGGTGATTTTGGGGTGTCCAGCAGGTGGCTCCAGCGAGTCGAGCAAGTTGTTCCGGTGTGCTCAGCAGGTGGTTCAGGCAGGTCCGGCAGGTGTTTCTGGTCTGTCCAGTACGTGGTGCCGGCATGTCCGGCACGTGCTTCCAGTATGTTTGAGAGGTGGTTCCTACCTTCCCGGCGGGAGATTCCGGAGCGTCCGCCATGTGATTCTGGCCTACCTGGCAGGGGATTTTGGCGTCTCTGGCTGGTGGTTCCGGCGAGTCGAAGAGGAGGTTCCGGCGTGCTCGGCAGGTGCATCCGGTGTCTCTGGCACGTCATTCTGGCACGTTCGAGAGGTGGTTCCGGCATGCCTGACAGGTGATTCCGGAGTGTCCGACAAGGGGTTCTGGCACGTCTGAGAGGTGGTTCCGGCATACCCTGCAGGTGATTCTGGCTTGTCTGCCGAGTGGTGCTGGCGTAGCCATCAGGTGATTTTGGCGTGTCCAGCAGGTGGCTCCAGCGAGTAGAGCAGGTTGTTCCAGCGTACTCAGCAGGTGGTTCAGGCGGGTCTGGCAGGTGGTTCCGGTCTCTCTAGTAGGTGGTTCCGGCGTGTCCGGCACGTGCTTCTGGCACGTCTGAGAGCTGGTTCCGGCATGCCCGGCGGGTGATTCCATAGAGTCCGCCACGTGGTTCTGGCCTAGCTGACAGGTGATTTTGGCGTCCCCGGCAGGTGGTTACAGCGAGTTGAGCAGGAGGTTCCGGCATGCTCGGCAGTTGCATCCGGTGTCTCTGGCACGTGGTTCTGGCACGTCTGACATTTGGTTGCATCATGTCTGGCAGGTGATTCCGGAGTGTCCGGCAAGAGGTTCTGGTGTAGCCGGCAGGTGATTTTGGCATGTCCGGCAGGTGTTTCTGGCGAGCTGTTCAGGTGGTTCCGGTGTTCTTGGCAGGTGATTCTGGCGTGTCCGGCAGGTGGTTCCGGTCTGTCCGGTAATGGGTTCCGTCATGTGCCGCACGTGGTTCTGGCACGTCTGAGAGGTGGTTCCCGCATGCCCGGCAGGTGCTCCAGGAGAGTCCTACAAGTGGTTCTGGCCTAGCCCGCAGGTGATTTTGGCGTGTCCGGCAGGTGGTTCCGGCATGCTCGGCAGGTGGTTCAGGCATGTCTGGTAGGTGGTTCCGGTCTGTCCGCGAGGTGGTTCCGGCGTGTCAGGCACGTGGTTCCGGCATGTGTGACAGGTGGTTCTGGCATGTCCGGCAGGTGATTCTGGATTGTCCACCAAGTGGCTCTGGTGTAACCAGCAGGTGATTCCGGAGTGTACGGCAAGTGGTTCTGGCATAGCTGGCTGGTGATTTTGGGGTGTCCAGCAGGTGGCTCCAGCGAGTCGAGCAAGTTGTTCCGGTGTGCTCAGCAGGTGGTTCAGGCAGGTCCGGCAGGTGTTTCTGGTCTGTCCAGTACGTGGTGCCGGCATGTCCGGCACGTGCTTCCAGTATGTTTGAGAGGTGGTTCCTACCTTCCCGGCGGGAGATTCCGGAGCGTCCGCCATGTGATTCTGGCCTACCTGGCAGGGGATTTTGGCGTCTCTGGCTGGTGGTTCCGGCGAGTCGAAGAGGAGGTTCCGGCGTGCTCGGCAGGTGCATCCGGTGTCTCTGGCACGTCATTCTGGCACGTTCGAGAGGTGGTTCCGGCATGCCTGACAGGTGATTCCGGAGTGTCCGACAAGGGGTTCTGGCACGTCTGAGAGGTGGTTCCGGCATACCCTGCAGGTGATTCTGGCTTGTCTGCCGAGTGGTGCTGGCGTAGCCATCAGGTGATTTTGGCGTGTCCAGCAGGTGGCTCCAGCGAGTAGAGCAGGTTGTTCCAGCGTACTCAGCAGGTGGTTCAGGCGGGTCTGGCAGGTGGTTCCGGTCTCTCTAGTAGGTGGTTCCGGCGTGTCCGGCACGTGCTTCTGGCACGTCTGAGAGCTGGTTCCGGCATGCCCGGCGGGTGATTCCATAGAGTCCGCCACGTGGTTCTGGCCTAGCTGACAGGTGATTTTGGCGTCCCCGGCAGGTGGTTACAGCGAGTTGAGCAGGAGGTTCCGGCATGCTCGGCAGTTGCATCCGGTGTCTCTGGCACGTGGTTCTGGCACGTCTGACATTTGGTTGCATCATGTCTGGCAGGTGATTCCGGAGTGTCCGGCAAGAGGTTCTGGTGTAGCCGGCAGGTGATTTTGGCATGTCCGGCAGGTGTTTCTGGCGAGCTGTTCAGGTGGTTCCGGTGTTCTTGGCAGGTGATTCTGGCGTGTCCGGCAGGTGGTTCCGGTCTGTCCGGTAATGGGTTCCGTCATGTGCCGCACGTGGTTCTGGCACGTCTGAGAGGTGGTTCCCGCATGCCCGGCAGGTGCTCCAGGAGAGTCCTACAAGTGGTTCTGGCCTAGCCCGCAGGTGATTTTGGCGTGTCCGGCAGGTGGTTCCGGCATGCTCGGCAGGTGGTTCAGGCATGTCTGGTAGGTGGTTCCGGTCTGTCCGCGAGGTGGTTCCGGCGTGTCAGGCACGTGGTTCCGGCATGTGTGACAGGTGGTTCTGGCATGTCCGGCAGGTGATTCTGGATTGTCCACCAAGTGGCTCTGGTGTAACCAGCAGGTGATTCCGGAGTGTACGGCAAGTGGTTCTGGCATAGCTGGCTGGTGATTTTGGGGTGTCCAGCAGGTGGCTCCAGCGAGTCGAGCAAGTTGTTCCGGTGTGCTCAGCAGGTGGTTCAGGCAGGTCCGGCAGGTGTTTCTGGTCTGTCCAGTACGTGGTGCCGGCATGTCCGGCACGTGCTTCCAGTATGTTTGAGAGGTGGTTCCTACCTTCCCGGCGGGAGATTCCGGAGCGTCCGCCATGTGATTCTGGCCTACCTGGCAGGGGATTTTGGCGTCTCTGGCTGGTGGTTCCGGCGAGTCGAAGAGGAGGTTCCGGCGTGCTCGGCAGGTGCATCCGGTGTCTCTGGCACGTCATTCTGGCACGTTCGAGAGGTGGTTCCGGCATGCCTGACAGGTGATTCCGGAGTGTCCGACAAGGGGTTCTGGCACGTCTGAGAGGTGGTTCCGGCATACCCTGCAGGTGATTCTGGCTTGTCTGCCGAGTGGTGCTGGCGTAGCCATCAGGTGATTTTGGCGTGTCCAGCAGGTGGCTCCAGCGAGTAGAGCAGGTTGTTCCAGCGTACTCAGCAGGTGGTTCAGGCGGGTCTGGCAGGTGGTTCCGGTCTCTCTAGTAGGTGGTTCCGGCGTGTCCGGCACGTGCTTCTGGCACGTCTGAGAGCTGGTTCCGGCATGCCCGGCGGGTGATTCCATAGAGTCCGCCACGTGGTTCTGGCCTAGCTGACAGGTGATTTTGGCGTCCCCGGCAGGTGGTTACAGCGAGTTGAGCAGGAGGTTCCGGCATGCTCGGCAGTTGCATCCGGTGTCTCTGGCACGTGGTTCTGGCACGTCTGACATTTGGTTGCATCATGTCTGGCAGGTGATTCCGGAGTGTCCGGCAAGAGGTTCTGGTGTAGCCGGCAGGTGATTTTGGCATGTCCGGCAGGTGTTTCTGGCGAGCTGTTCAGGTGGTTCCGGTGTTCTTGGCAGGTGATTCTGGCGTGTCCAGCAGGTGGTTCCGGTCTGTCCGGTAATGGGTTCCGTCATGTGCCGCACGTGGTTCTGGCACGTCTGAGAGGTGGTTCCCGCATGCCCGGCAGGTGCTCCAGGAGAGTCCTACAAGTGGTTCTGGCCTAGCCCGCAGGTGATTTTGGCGTGTCCGGCAGGTGGTTCCGGCATGTCTGGTAGGTGGTTCCGGTCTGTCCGCGAGGTGGTTCCGGCGTGTCAGGCACGTGGTTCCGGCATGTGTGACAGGTGGTTCTGGCATGTCCGGCAGGTGATTCTGGATTGTCCACCAAGTGGCTCTGGTGTAACCAGCAGGTGATTCCGGAGTGTACGGCAAGTGGTTCTGGCATAGCTGGCTGGTGATTTTGGGGTGTCCAGCAGGTGGCTCCAGCGAGTCGAGCAAGTTGTTCCGGTGTGCTCAGCAGGTGGTTCAGGCAGGTCCGGCAGGTGTTTCTGGTCTGTCCAGTACGTGGTGCCGGCATGTCCGGCACGTGCTTCCAGTATGTTTGAGAGGTGGTTCCTACCTTCCCGGCGGGAGATTCCGGAGCGTCCGCCATGTGATTCTGGCCTACCTGGCAGGGGATTTTGGCGTCTCTGGCTGGTGGTTCCGGCGAGTCGAAGAGGAGGTTCCGGCGTGCTCGGCAGGTGCATCCGGTGTCTCTGGCACGTCATTCTGGCACGTTCGAGAGGTGGTTCCGGCATGCCTGACAGGTGATTCCGGAGTGTCCGACAAGGGGTTCTGGCACGTCTGAGAGGTGGTTCCGGCATACCCTGCAGGTGATTCTGGCTTGTCTGCCGAGTGGTGCTGGCGTAGCCATCAGGTGATTTTGGCGTGTCCAGCAGGTGGCTCCAGCGAGTAGAGCAGGTTGTTCCAGCGTACTCAGCAGGTGGTTCAGGCGGGTCTGGCAGGTGGTTCCGGTCTCTCTAGTAGGTGGTTCCGGCGTGTCCGGCACGTGCTTCTGGCACGTCTGAGAGCTGGTTCCGGCATGCCCGGCGGGTGATTCCATAGAGTCCGCCACGTGGTTCTGGCCTAGCTGACAGGTGATTTTGGCGTCCCCGGCAGGTGGTTACAGCGAGTTGAGCAGGAGGTTCCGGCATGCTCGGCAGTTGCATCCGGTGTCTCTGGCACGTGGTTCTGGCACGTCTGACATTTGGTTGCATCATGTCTGGCAGGTGATTCCGGAGTGTCCGGCAAGAGGTTCTGGTGTAGCCGGCAGGTGATTTTGGCATGTCCGGCAGGTGTTTCTGGCGAGCTGTTCAGGTGGTTCCGGTGTTCTTGGCAGGTGATTCTGGCGTGTCCGGCAGGTGGTTCCGGTCTGTCCGGTAATGGGTTCCGTCATGTGCCGCGCGTGGTTCTGGCACGTCTGAGAGGTGGTTCCCGCATGCCCGGCAGGTGCTCCAGGAGAGTCCTACAAGTGGTTCTGGCCTAGCCCGCAGGTGATTTTGGCGTGTCCGGCAGGTGGTTCCGGCATGCTCGGCAGGTGGTTCAGGCATGTCTGGTAGGTGGTTCCGGTCTGTCCGCGAGGTGGTTCCGGCGTGTCAGGCACGTGGTTCCGGCATGTGTGACAGGTGGTTCTGGCATGTCCGGCAGGTGATTCTGGATTGTCCACCAAGTGGCTCTGGTGTAACCAGCAGGTGATTCCGGAGTGTACGGCAAGTGGTTCTGGCATAGCTGGCTGGTGATTTTGGGGTGTCCAGCAGGTGGCTCCAGCGAGTCGAGCAAGTTGTTCCGGTGTGCTCAGCAGGTGGTTCAGGCAGGTCCGGCAGGTGTTTCTGGTCTGTCCAGTACGTGGTGCCGGCATGTCCGGCACGTGCTTCCAGTATGTTTGAGAGGTGGTTCCTACCTTCCCGGCGGGAGATTCCGGAGCGTCCGCCATGTGATTCTGGCCTACCTGGCAGGGGATTTTGGCGTCTCTGGCTGGTGGTTCCGGCGAGTCGAAGAGGAGGTTCCGGCGTGCTCGGCAGGTGCATCCGGTGTCTCTGGCACGTCATTCTGGCACGTTCGAGAGGTGGTTCCGGCATGCCTGACAGGTGATTCCGGAGTGTCCGACAAGGGGTTCTGGCACGTCTGAGAGGTGGTTCCGGCATACCCTGCAGGTGATTCTGGCTTGTCTGCCGAGTGGTGCTGGCGTAGCCATCAGGTGATTTTGGCGTGTCCAGCAGGTGGCTCCAGCGAGTAGAGCAGGTTGTTCCAGCGTACTCAGCAGGTGGTTCAGGCGGGTCTGGCAGGTGGTTCCGGTCTCTCTAGTAGGTGGTTCCGGCGTGTCCGGCACGTGCTTCTGGCACGTCTGAGAGCTGGTTCCGGCATGCCCGGCGGGTGATTCCATAGAGTCCGCCACGTGGTTCTGGCCTAGCTGACAGGTGATTTTGGCGTCCCCGGCAGGTGGTTACAGCGAGTTGAGCAGGAGGTTCCGGCATGCTCGGCAGTTGCATCCGGTGTCTCTGGCACGTGGTTCTGGCACGTCTGACATTTGGTTGCATCATGTCTGGCAGGTGATTCCGGAGTGTCCGGCAAGAGGTTCTGGTGTAGCCGGCAGGTGATTTTGGCATGTCCGGCAGGTGTTTCTGGCGAGCTGTTCAGGTGGTTCCGGTGTTCTTGGCAGGTGATTCTGGCGTGTCCAGCAGGTGGTTCCGGTCTGTCCGGTAATGGGTTCCGTCATGTGCCGCACGTGGTTCTGGCACGTCTGAGAGGTGGTTCCCGCATGCCCGGCAGGTGCTCCAGGAGAGTCCTACAAGTGGTTCTGGCCTAGCCCGCAGGTGATTTTGGCGTGTCCGGCAGGTGGTTCCGGCATGTCTGGTAGGTGGTTCCGGTCTGTCCGCGAGGTGGTTCCGGCGTGTCAGGCACGTGGTTCCGGCATGTGTGACAGGTGGTTCTGGCATGTCCGGCAGGTGATTCTGGATTGTCCACCAAGTGGCTCTGGTGTAACCAGCAGGTGATTCCGGAGTGTACGGCAAGTGGTTCTGGCATAGCTGGCTGGTGATTTTGGGGTGTCCAGCAGGTGGCTCCAGCGAGTCGAGCAAGTTGTTCCGGTGTGCTCAGCAGGTGGTTCAGGCAGGTCCGGCAGGTGTTTCTGGTCTGTCCAGTACGTGGTGCCGGCATGTCCGGCACGTGCTTCCAGTATGTTTGAGAGGTGGTTCCTACCTTCCCGGCGGGAGATTCCGGAGCGTCCGCCATGTGATTCTGGCCTACCTGGCAGGGGATTTTGGCGTCTCTGGCTGGTGGTTCCGGCGAGTCGAAGAGGAGGTTCCGGCGTGCTCGGCAGGTGCATCCGGTGTCTCTGGCACGTCATTCTGGCACGTTCGAGAGGTGGTTCCGGCATGCCTGACAGGTGATTCCGGAGTGTCCGACAAGGGGTTCTGGCACGTCTGAGAGGTGGTTCCGGCATACCCTGCAGGTGATTCTGGCTTGTCTGCCGAGTGGTGCTGGCGTAGCCATCAGGTGATTTTGGCGTGTCCAGCAGGTGGCTCCAGCGAGTAGAGCAGGTTGTTCCAGCGTACTCAGCAGGTGGTTCAGGCGGGTCTGGCAGGTGGTTCCGGTCTCTCTAGTAGGTGGTTCCGGCGTGTCCGGCACGTGCTTCTGGCACGTCTGAGAGCTGGTTCCGGCATGCCCGGCGGGTGATTCCATAGAGTCCGCCACGTGGTTCTGGCCTAGCTGACAGGTGATTTTGGCGTCCCCGGCAGGTGGTTACAGCGAGTTGAGCAGGAGGTTCCGGCATGCTCGGCAGTTGCATCCGGTGTCTCTGGCACGTGGTTCTGGCACGTCTGACATTTGGTTGCATCATGTCTGGCAGGTGATTCCGGAGTGTCCGGCAAGAGGTTCTGGTGTAGCCGGCAGGTGATTTTGGCATGTCCGGCAG
This sequence comes from Equus asinus, assembly GCF_041296235.1. NCBI lineage: Eukaryota > Metazoa > Chordata > Mammalia > Perissodactyla > Equidae > Equus > Equus asinus. Next base: position 12,020 of record NW_027225219.1, read on the forward strand.
GTGTTTCTGGCGAGCTGTTCAGGTGGTTCCGGTGTTCTTGGCAGGTGATTCTGGCGTGTCCGGCAGGTGGTTCCGGTCTGTCCGGTAATGGGTTCCGTCATGTGCCGCACGTGGTTCTGGCACGTCTGAGAGGTGGTTCCCGCATGCCCGGCAGGTGCTCCAGGAGAGTCCTACAAGTGGTTCTGGCCTAGCCCGCAGGTGATTTTGGCGTGTCCGGCAGGTGGTTCCGGCATGCTCGGCAGGTGGTTCAGGCATGTCTGGTAGGTGGTTCCGGTCTGTCCGCGAGGTGGTTCCGGCGTGTCAGGCACGTGGTTCCGGCATGTGTGACAGGTGGTTCTGGCATGTCCGGCAGGTGATTCTGGATTGTCCACCAAGTGGCTCTGGTGTAACCAGCAGGTGATTCCGGAGTGTACGGCAAGTGGTTCTGGCATAGCTGGCTGGTGATTTTGGGGTGTCCAGCAGGTGGCTCCAGCGAGTCGAGCAAGTTGTTCCGGTGTGCTCAGCAGGTGGTTCAGGCAGGTCCGGCAGGTGTTTCTGGTCTGTCCAGTACGTGGTGCCGGCATGTCCGGCACGTGCTTCCAGTATGTTTGAGAGGTGGTTCCTACCTTCCCGGCGGGAGATTCCGGAGCGTCCGCCATGTGATTCTGGCCTACCTGGCAGGGGATTTTGGCGTCTCTGGCTGGTGGTTCCGGCGAGTCGAAGAGGAGGTTCCGGCGTGCTCGGCAGGTGCATCCGGTGTCTCTGGCACGTCATTCTGGCACGTTCGAGAGGTGGTTCCGGCATGCCTGACAGGTGATTCCGGAGTGTCCGACAAGGGGTTCTGGCACGTCTGAGAGGTGGTTCCGGCATACCCTGCAGGTGATTCTGGCTTGTCTGCCGAGTGGTGCTGGCGTAGCCATCAGGTGATTTTGGCGTGTCCAGCAGGTGGCTCCAGCGAGTAGAGCAGGTTGTTCCAGCGTACTCAGCAGGTGGTTCAGGCGGGTCTGGCAGGTGGTTCCGGTCTCTCTAGTAGGTGGTTCCGGCGTGTCCGGCACGTGCTTCTGGCACGTCTGAGAGCTGGTTCCGGCATGCCCGGCGGGTGATTCCATAGAGTCCGCCACGTGGTTCTGGCCTAGCTGACAGGTGATTTTGGCGTCCCCGGCAGGTGGTTACAGCGAGTTGAGCAGGAGGTTCCGGCATGCTCGGCAGTTGCATCCGGTGTCTCTGGCACGTGGTTCTGGCACGTCTGACATTTGGTTGCATCATGTCTGGCAGGTGATTCCGGAGTGTCCGGCAAGAGGTTCTGGTGTAGCCGGCAGGTGATTTTGGCATGTCCGGCAGGTGTTTCTGGCGAGCTGTTCAGGTGGTTCCGGTGTTCTTGGCAGGTGATTCTGGCGTGTCCGGCAGGTGGTTCCGGTCTGTCCGGTAATGGGTTCCGTCATGTGCCGCACGTGGTTCTGGCACGTCTGAGAGGTGGTTCCCGCATGCCCGGCAGGTGCTCCAGGAGAGTCCTACAAGTGGTTCTGGCCTAGCCCGCAGGTGATTTTGGCGTGTCCGGCAGGTGGTTCCGGCATGTCTGGTAGGTGGTTCCGGTCTGTCCGCGAGGTGGTTCCGGCGTGTCAGGCACGTGGTTCCGGCATGTGTGACAGGTGGTTCTGGCATGTCCGGCAGGTGATTCTGGATTGTCCACCAAGTGGCTCTGGTGTAACCAGCAGGTGATTCCGGAGTGTACGGCAAGTGGTTCTGGCATAGCTGGCTGGTGATTTTGGGGTGTCCAGCAGGTGGCTCCAGCGAGTCGAGCAAGTTGTTCCGGTGTGCTCAGCAGGTGGTTCAGGCAGGTCCGGCAGGTGTTTCTGGTCTGTCCAGTACGTGGTGCCGGCATGTCCGGCACGTGCTTCCAGTATGTTTGAGAGGTGGTTCCTACCTTCCCGGCGGGAGATTCCGGAGCGTCCGCCATGTGATTCTGGCCTACCTGGCAGGGGATTTTGGCGTCTCTGGCTGGTGGTTCCGGCGAGTCGAAGAGGAGGTTCCGGCGTGCTCGGCAGGTGCATCCGGTGTCTCTGGCACGTCATTCTGGCACGTTCGAGAGGTGGTTCCGGCATGCCTGACAGGTGATTCCGGAGTGTCCGACAAGGGGTTCTGGCACGTCTGAGAGGTGGTTCCGGCATACCCTGCAGGTGATTCTGGCTTGTCTGCCGAGTGGTGCTGGCGTAGCCATCAGGTGATTTTGGCGTGTCCAGCAGGTGGCTCCAGCGAGTAGAGCAGGTTGTTCCAGCGTACTCAGCAGGTGGTTCAGGCGGGTCTGGCAGGTGGTTCCGGTCTCTCTAGTAGGTGGTTCCGGCGTGTCCGGCACGTGCTTCTGGCACGTCTGAGAGCTGGTTCCGGCATGCCCGGCGGGTGATTCCATAGAGTCCGCCACGTGGTTCTGGCCTAGCTGACAGGTGATTTTGGCGTCCCCGGCAGGTGGTTACAGCGAGTTGAGCAGGAGGTTCCGGCATGCTCGGCAGTTGCATCCGGTGTCTCTGGCACGTGGTTCTGGCACGTCTGACATTTGGTTGCATCATGTCTGGCAGGTGATTCCGGAGTGTCCGGCAAGAGGTTCTGGTGTAGCCGGCAGGTGATTTTGGCATGTCCGGCAGGTGTTTCTGGCGAGCTGTTCAGGTGGTTCCGGTGTTCTTGGCAGGTGATTCTGGCGTGTCCGGCAGGTGGTTCCGGTCTGTCCGGTAATGGGTTCCGTCATGTGCCGCACGTGGTTCTGGCACGTCTGAGAGGTGGTTCCCGCATGCCCGGCAGGTGCTCCAGGAGAGTCCTACAAGTGGTTCTGGCCTAGCCCGCAGGTGATTTTGGCGTGTCCGGCAGGTGGTTCCGGCATGTCTGGTAGGTGGTTCCGGTCTGTCCGCGAGGTGGTTCCGGCGTGTCAGGCACGTGGTTCCGGCATGTGTGACAGGTGGTTCTGGCATGTCCGGCAGGTGATTCTGGATTGTCCACCAAGTGGCTCTGGTGTAACCAGCAGGTGATTCCGGAGTGTACGGCAAGTGGTTCTGGCATAGCTGGCTGGTGATTTTGGGGTGTCCAGCAGGTGGCTCCAGCGAGTCGAGCAAGTTGTTCCGGTGTGCTCAGCAGGTGGTTCAGGCAGGTCCGGCAGGTGTTTCTGGTCTGTCCAGTACGTGGTGCCGGCATGTCCGGCACGTGCTTCCAGTATGTTTGAGAGGTGGTTCCTACCTTCCCGGCGGGAGATTCCGGAGCGTCCGCCATGTGATTCTGGCCTACCTGGCAGGGGATTTTGGCGTCTCTGGCTGGTGGTTCCGGCGAGTCGAAGAGGAGGTTCCGGCGTGCTCGGCAGGTGCATCCGGTGTCTCTGGCACGTCATTCTGGCACGTTCGAGAGGTGGTTCCGGCATGCCTGACAGGTGATTCCGGAGTGTCCGACAAGGGGTTCTGGCACGTCTGAGAGGTGGTTCCGGCATACCCTGCAGGTGATTCTGGCTTGTCTGCCGAGTGGTGCTGGCGTAGCCATCAGGTGATTTTGGCGTGTCCAGCAGGTGGCTCCAGCGAGTAGAGCAGGTTGTTCCAGCGTACTCAGCAGGTGGTTCAGGCGGGTCTGGCAGGTGGTTCCGGTCTCTCTAGTAGGTGGTTCCGGCGTGTCCGGCACGTGCTTCTGGCACGTCTGAGAGCTGGTTCCGGCATGCCCGGCGGGTGATTCCATAGAGTCCGCCACGTGGTTCTGGCCTAGCTGACAGGTGATTTTGGCGTCCCCGGCAGGTGGTTACAGCGAGTTGAGCAGGAGGTTCCGGCATGCTCGGCAGTTGCATCCGGTGTCTCTGGCACGTGGTTCTGGCACGTCTGACATTTGGTTGCATCATGTCTGGCAGGTGATTCCGGAGTGTCCGGCAAGAGGTTCTGGTGTAGCCGGCAGGTGATTTTGGCATGTCCGGCAGGTGTTTCTGGCGAGCTGTTCAGGTGGTTCCGGTGTTCTTGGCAGGTGATTCTGGCGTGTCCGGCAGGTGGTTCCGGTCTGTCCGGTAATGGGTTCCGTCATGTGCCGCACGTGGTTCTGGCACGTCTGAGAGGTGGTTCCCGCATGCCCGGCAGGTGCTCCAGGAGAGTCCTACAAGTGGTTCTGGCCTAGCCCGCAGGTGATTTTGGCGTGTCCGGCAGGTGGTTCCGGCATGTCTGGTAGGTGGTTCCGGTCTGTCCGCGAGGTGGTTCCGGCGTGTCAGGCACGTGGTTCCGGCATGTGTGACAGGTGGTTCTGGCATGTCCGGCAGGTGATTCTGGATTGTCCACCAAGTGGCTCTGGTGTAACCAGCAGGTGATTCCGGAGTGTACGGCAAGTGGTTCTGGCATAGCTGGCTGGTGATTTTGGGGTGTCCAGCAGGTGGCTCCAGCGAGTCGAGCAAGTTGTTCCGGTGTGCTCAGCAGGTGGTTCAGGCAGGTCCGGCAGGTGTTTCTGGTCTGTCCAGTACGTGGTGCCGGCATGTCCGGCACGTGCTTCCAGTATGTTTGAGAGGTGGTTCCTACCTTCCCGGCGGGAGATTCCGGAGCGTCCGCCATGTGATTCTGGCCTACCTGGCAGGGGATTTTGGCGTCTCTGGCTGGTGGTTCCGGCGAGTCGAAGAGGAGGTTCCGGCGTGCTCGGCAGGTGCATCCGGTGTCTCTGGCACGTCATTCTGGCACGTTCGAGAGGTGGTTCCGGCATGCCTGACAGGTGATTCCGGAGTGTCCGACAAGGGGTTCTGGCACGTCTGAGAGGTGGTTCCGGCATACCCTGCAGGTGATTCTGGCTTGTCTGCCGAGTGGTGCTGGCGTAGCCATCAGGTGATTTTGGCGTGTCCAGCAGGTGGCTCCAGCGAGTAGAGCAGGTTGTTCCAGCGTACTCAGCAGGTGGTTCAGGCGGGTCTGGCAGGTGGTTCCGGTCTCTCTAGTAGGTGGTTCCGGCGTGTCCGGCACGTGCTTCTGGCACGTCTGAGAGCTGGTTCCGGCATGCCCGGCGGGTGATTCCATAGAGTCCGCCACGTGGTTCTGGCCTAGCTGACAGGTGATTTTGGCGTCCCCGGCAGGTGGTTACAGCGAGTTGAGCAGGAGGTTCCGGCATGCTCGGCAGTTGCATCCGGTGTCTCTGGCACGTGGTTCTGGCACGTCTGACATTTGGTTGCATCATGTCTGGCAGGTGATTCCGGAGTGTCCGGCAAGAGGTTCTGGTGTAGCCGGCAGGTGATTTTGGCATGTCCGGCAGGTGTTTCTGGCGAGCTGTTCAGGTGGTTCCGGTGTTCTTGGCAGGTGATTCTGGCGTGTCCGGCAGGTGGTTCCGGTCTGTCCGGTAATGGGTTCCGTCATGTGCCGCACGTGGTTCTGGCACGTCTGAGAGGTGGTTCCCGCATGCCCGGCAGGTGCTCCAGGAGAGTCCTACAAGTGGTTCTGGCCTAGCCCGCAGGTGATTTTGGCGTGTCCGGCAGGTGGTTCCGGCATGCTCGGCAGGTGGTTCAGGCATGTCTGGTAGGTGGTTCCGGTCTGTCCGCGAGGTGGTTCCGGCGTGTCAGGCACGTGGTTCCGGCATGTGTGACAGGTGGTTCTGGCATGTCCGGCAGGTGATTCTGGATTGTCCACCAAGTGGCTCTGGTGTAACCAGCAGGTGATTCCGGAGTGTACGGCAAGTGGTTCTGGCATAGCTGGCTGGTGATTTTGGGGTGTCCAGCAGGTGGCTCCAGCGAGTCGAGCAAGTTGTTCCGGTGTGCTCAGCAGGTGGTTCAGGCAGGTCCGGCAGGTGTTTCTGGTCTGTCCAGTACGTGGTGCCGGCATGTCCGGCACGTGCTTCCAGTATGTTTGAGAGGTGGTTCCTACCTTCCCGGCGGGAGATTCCGGAGCGTCCGCCATGTGATTCTGGCCTACCTGGCAGGGGATTTTGGCGTCTCTGGCTGGTGGTTCCGGCGAGTCGAAGAGGAGGTTCCGGCGTGCTCGGCAGGTGCATCCGGTGTCTCTGGCACGTCATTCTGGCACGTTCGAGAGGTGGTTCCGGCATGCCTGACAGGTGATTCCGGAGTGTCCGACAAGGGGTTCTGGCACGTCTGAGAGGTGGTTCCGGCATACCCTGCAGGTGATTCTGGCTTGTCTGCCGAGTGGTGCTGGCGTAGCCATCAGGTGATTTTGGCGTGTCCAGCAGGTGGCTCCAGCGAGTAGAGCAGGTTGTTCCAGCGTACTCAGCAGGTGGTTCAGGCGGGTCTGGCAGGTGGTTCCGGTCTCTCTAGTAGGTGGTTCCGGCGTGTCCGGCACGTGCTTCTGGCACGTCTGAGAGCTGGTTCCGGCATGCCCGGCGGGTGATTCCATAGAGTCCGCCACGTGGTTCTGGCCTAGCTGACAGGTGATTTTGGCGTCCCCGGCAGGTGGTTACAGCGAGTTGAGCAGGAGGTTCCGGCATGCTCGGCAGTTGCATCCGGTGTCTCTGGCACGTGGTTCTGGCACGTCTGACATTTGGTTGCATCATGTCTGGCAGGTGATTCCGGAGTGTCCGGCAAGAGGTTCTGGTGTAGCCGGCAGGTGATTTTGGCATGTCCGGCAGGTGTTTCTGGCGAGCTGTTCAGGTGGTTCCGGTGTTCTTGGCAGGTGATTCTGGCGTGTCCGGCAGGTGGTTCCGGTCTGTCCGGTAATGGGTTCCGTCATGTGCCGCACGTGGTTCTGGCACGTCTGAGAGGTGGTTCCCGCATGCCCGGCAGGTGCTCCAGGAGAGTCCTACAAGTGGTTCTGGCCTAGCCCGCAGGTGATTTTGGCGTGTCCGGCAGGTGGTTCCGGCATGTCTGGTAGGTGGTTCCGGTCTGTCCGCGAGGTGGTTCCGGCGTGTCAGGCACGTGGTTCCGGCATGTGTGACAGGTGGTTCTGGCATGTCCGGCAGGTGATTCTGGATTGTCCACCAAGTGGCTCTGGTGTAACCAGCAGGTGATTCCGGAGTGTACGGCAAGTGGTTCTGGCATAGCTGGCTGGTGATTTTGGGGTGTCCAGCAGGTGGCTCCAGCGAGTCGAGCAAGTTGTTCCGGTGTGCTCAGCAGGTGGTTCAGGCAGGTCCGGCAGGTGTTTCTGGTCTGTCCAGTACGTGGTGCCGGCATGTCCGGCACGTGCTTCCAGTATGTTTGAGAGGTGGTTCCTACCTTCCCGGCGGGAGATTCCGGAGCGTCCGCCATGTGATTCTGGCCTACCTGGCAGGGGATTTTGGCGTCTCTGGCTGGTGGTTCCGGCGAGTCGAAGAGGAGGTTCCGGCGTGCTCGGCAGGTGCATCCGGTGTCTCTGGCACGTCATTCTGGCACGTTCGAGAGGTGGTTCCGGCATGCCTGACAGGTGATTCCGGAGTGTCCGACAAGGGGTTCTGGCACGTCTGAGAGGTGGTTCCGGCATACCCTGCAGGTGATTCTGGCTTGTCTGCCGAGTGGTGCTGGCGTAGCCATCAGGTGATTTTGGCGTGTCCAGCAGGTGGCTCCAGCGAGTAGAGCAGGTTGTTCCAGCGTACTCAGCAGGTGGTTCAGGCGGGTCTGGCAGGTGGTTCCGGTCTCTCTAGTAGGTGGTTCCGGCGTGTCCGGCACGTGCTTCTGGCACGTCTGAGAGCTGGTTCCGGCATGCCCGGCGGGTGATTCCATAGAGTCCGCCACGTGGTTCTGGCCTAGCTGACAGGTGATTTTGGCGTCCCCGGCAGGTGGTTACAGCGAGTTGAGCAGGAGGTTCCGGCATGCTCGGCAGTTGCATCCGGTGTCTCTGGCACGTGGTTCTGGCACGTCTGACATTTGGTTGCATCATGTCTGGCAGGTGATTCCGGAGTGTCCGGCAAGAGGTTCTGGTGTAGCCGGCAGGTGATTTTGGCATGTCCGGCAGGTGTTTCTGGCGAGCTGTTCAGGTGGTTCCGGTGTTCTTGGCAGGTGATTCTGGCGTGTCCGGCAGGTGGTTCCGGTCTGTCCGGTAATGGGTTCCGTCATGTGCCGCACGTGGTTCTGGCACGTCTGAGAGGTGGTTCCCGCATGCCCGGCAGGTGCTCCAGGAGAGTCCTACAAGTGGTTCTGGCCTAGCCCGCAGGTGATTTTGGCGTGTCCGGCAGGTGGTTCCGGCATGCTCGGCAGGTGGTTCAGGCATGTCTGGTAGGTGGTTCCGGTCTGTCCGCGAGGTGGTTCCGGCGTGTCAGGCACGTGGTTCCGGCATGTGTGACAGGTGGTTCTGGCATGTCCGGCAGGTGATTCTGGATTGTCCACCAAGTGGCTCTGGTGTAACCAGCAGGTGATTCCGGAGTGTACGGCAAGTGGTTCTGGCATAGCTGGCTGGTGATTTTGGGGTGTCCAGCAGGTGGCTCCAGCGAGTCGAGCAAGTTGTTCCGGTGTGCTCAGCAGGTGGTTCAGGCAGGTCCGGCAGGTGTTTCTGGTCTGTCCAGTACGTGGTGCCGGCATGTCCGGCACGTGCTTCCAGTATGTTTGAGAGGTGGTTCCTACCTTCCCGGCGGGAGATTCCGGAGCGTCCGCCATGTGATTCTGGCCTACCTGGCAGGGGATTTTGGCGTCTCTGGCTGGTGGTTCCGGCGAGTCGAAGAGGAGGTTCCGGCGTGCTCGGCAGGTGCATCCGGTGTCTCTGGCACGTCATTCTGGCACGTTCGAGAGGTGGTTCCGGCATGCCTGACAGGTGATTCCGGAGTGTCCGACAAGGGGTTCTGGCACGTCTGAGAGGTGGTTCCGGCATACCCTGCAGGTGATTCTGGCTTGTCTGCCGAGTGGTGCTGGCGTAGCCATCAGGTGATTTTGGCGTGTCCAGCAGGTGGCTCCAGCGAGTAGAGCAGGTTGTTCCAGCGTACTCAGCAGGTGGTTCAGGCGGGTCTGGCAGGTGGTTCCGGTCTCTCTAGTAGGTGGTTCCGGCGTGTCCGGCACGTGCTTCTGGCACGTCTGAGAGCTGGTTCCGGCATGCCCGGCGGGTGATTCCATAGAGTCCGCCACGTGGTTCTGGCCTAGCTGACAGGTGATTTTGGCGTCCCCGGCAGGTGGTTACAGCGAGTTGAGCAGGAGGTTCCGGCATGCTCGGCAGTTGCATCCGGTGTCTCTGGCACGTGGTTCTGGCACGTCTGACATTTGGTTGCATCATGTCTGGCAGGTGATTCCGGAGTGTCCGGCAAGAGGTTCTGGTGTAGCCGGCAGGTGATTTTGGCATGTCCGGCAGGTGTTTCTGGCGAGCTGTTCAGGTGGTTCCGGTGTTCTTGGCAGGTGATTCTGGCGTGTCCGGCAGGTGGTTCCGGTCTGTCCGGTAATGGGTTCCGTCATGTGCCGCACGTGGTTCTGGCACGTCTGAGAGGTGGTTCCCGCATGCCCGGCAGGTGCTCCAGGAGAGTCCTACAAGTGGTTCTGGCCTAGCCCGCAGGTGATTTTGGCGTGTCCGGCAGGTGGTTCCGGCATGCTCGGCAGGTGGTTCAGGCATGTCTGGTAGGTGGTTCCGGTCTGTCCGCGAGGTGGTTCCGGCGTGTCAGGCACGTGGTTCCGGCATGTGTGACAGGTGGTTCTGGCATGTCCGGCAGGTGATTCTGGATTGTCCACCAAGTGGCTCTGGTGTAACCAGCAGGTGATTCCGGAGTGTACGGCAAGTGGTTCTGGCATAGCTGGCTGGTGATTTTGGGGTGTCCAGCAGGTGGCTCCAGCGAGTCGAGCAAGTTGTTCCGGTGTGCTCAGCAGGTGGTTCAGGCAGGTCCGGCAGGTGTTTCTGGTCTGTCCAGTACGTGGTGCCGGCATGTCCGGCACGTGCTTCCAGTATGTTTGAGAGGTGGTTCCTACCTTCCCGGCGGGAGATTCCGGAGCGTCCGCCATGTGATTCTGGCCTACCTGGCAGGGGATTTTGGCGTCTCTGGCTGGTGGTTCCGGCGAGTCGAAGAGGAGGTTCCGGCGTGCTCGGCAGGTGCATCCGGTGTCTCTGGCACGTCATTCTGGCACGTTCGAGAGGTGGTTCCGGCATGCCTGACAGGTGATTCCGGAGTGTCCGACAAGGGGTTCTGGCACGTCTGAGAGGTGGTTCCGGCATACCCTGCAGGTGATTCTGGCTTGTCTGCCGAGTGGTGCTGGCGTAGCCATCAGGTGATTTTGGCGTGTCCAGCAGGTGGCTCCAGCGAGTAGAGCAGGTTGTTCCAGCGTACTCAGCAGGTGGTTCAGGCGGGTCTGGCAGGTGGTTCCGGTCTCTCTAGTAGGTGGTTCCGGCGTGTCCGGCACGTGCTTCTGGCACGTCTGAGAGCTGGTTCCGGCATGCCCGGCGGGTGATTCCATAGAGTCCGCCACGTGGTTCTGGCCTAGCTGACAGGTGATTTTGGCGTCCCCGGCAGGTGGTTACAGCGAGTTGAGCAGGAGGTTCCGGCATGCTCGGCAGTTGCATCCGGTGTCTCTGGCACGTGGTTCTGGCACGTCTGACATTTGGTTGCATCATGTCTGGCAGGTGATTCCGGAGTGTCCGGCAAGAGGTTCTGGTGTAGCCGGCAGGTGATTTTGGCATGTCCGGCAGGTGTTTCTGGCGAGCTGTTCAGGTGGTTCCGGTGTTCTTGGCAGGTGATTCTGGCGTGTCCAGCAGGTGGTTCCGGTCTGTCCGGTAATGGGTTCCGTCATGTGCCGCACGTGGTTCTGGCACGTCTGAGAGGTGGTTCCCGCATGCCCGGCAGGTGCTCCAGGAGAGTCCTACAAGTGGTTCTGGCCTAGCCCGCAGGTGATTTTGGCGTGTCCGGCAGGTGGTTCCGGCATGTCTGGTAGGTGGTTCCGGTCTGTCCGCGAGGTGGTTCCGGCGTGTCAGGCACGTGGTTCCGGCATGTGTGACAGGTGGTTCTGGCATGTCCGGCAGGTGATTCTGGATTGTCCACCAAGTGGCTCTGGTGTAACCAGCAGGTGATTCCGGAGTGTACGGCAAGTGGTTCTGGCATAGCTGGCTGGTGATTTTGGGGTGTCCAGCAGGTGGCTCCAGCGAGTCGAGCAAGTTGTTCCGGTGTGCTCAGCAGGTGGTTCAGGCAGGTCCGGCAGGTGTTTCTGGTCTGTCCAGTACGTGGTGCCGGCATGTCCGGCACGTGCTTCCAGTATGTTTGAGAGGTGGTTCCTACCTTCCCGGCGGGAGATTCCGGAGCGTCCGCCATGTGATTCTGGCCTACCTGGCAGGGGATTTTGGCGTCTCTGGCTGGTGGTTCCGGCGAGTCGAAGAGGAGGTTCCGGCGTGCTCGGCAGGTGCATCCGGTGTCTCTGGCACGTCATTCTGGCACGTTCGAGAGGTGGTTCCGGCATGCCTGACAGGTGATTCCGGAGTGTCCGACAAGGGGTTCTGGCACGTCTGAGAGGTGGTTCCGGCATACCCTGCAGGTGATTCTGGCTTGTCTGCCGAGTGGTGCTGGCGTAGCCATCAGGTGATTTTGGCGTGTCCAGCAGGTGGCTCCAGCGAGTAGAGCAGGTTGTTCCAGCGTACTCAGCAGGTGGTTCAGGCGGGTCTGGCAGGTGGTTCCGGTCTCTCTAGTAGGTGGTTCCGGCGTGTCCGGCACGTGCTTCTGGCACGTCTGAGAGCTGGTTCCGGCATGCCCGGCGGGTGATTCCATAGAGTCCGCCACGTGGTTCTGGCCTAGCTGACAGGTGATTTTGGCGTCCCCGGCAGGTGGTTACAGCGAGTTGAGCAGGAGGTTCCGGCATGCTCGGCAGTTGCATCCGGTGTCTCTGGCACGTGGTTCTGGCACGTCTGACATTTGGTTGCATCATGTCTGGCAGGTGATTCCGGAGTGTCCGGCAAGAGGTTCTGGTGTAGCCGGCAGGTGATTTTGGCATGTCCGGCAGGTGTTTCTGGCGAGCTGTTCAGGTGGTTCCGGTGTTCTTGGCAGGTGATTCTGGCGTGTCCGGCAGGTGGTTCCGGTCTGTCCGGTAATGGGTTCCGTCATGTGCCGCACGTGGTTCTGGCACGTCTGAGAGGTGGTTCCCGCATGCCCGGCAGGTGCTCCAGGAGAGTCCTACAAGTGGTTCTGGCCTAGCCCGCAGGTGATTTTGGCGTGTCCGGCAGGTGGTTCCGGCATGTCTGGTAGGTGGTTCCGGTCTGTCCGCGAGGTGGTTCCGGCGTGTCAGGCACGTGGTTCCGGCATGTGTGACAGGTGGTTCTGGCATGTCCGGCAGGTGATTCTGGATTGTCCACCAAGTGGCTCTGGTGTAACCAGCAGGTGATTCCGGAGTGTACGGCAAGTGGTTCTGGCATAGCTGGCTGGTGATTTTGGGGTGTCCAGCAGGTGGCTCCAGCGAGTCGAGCAAGTTGTTCCGGTGTGCTCAGCAGGTGGTTCAGGCAGGTCCGGCAGGTGTTTCTGGTCTGTCCAGTACGTGGTGCCGGCATGTCCGGCACGTGCTTCCAGTATGTTTGAGAGGTGGTTCCTACCTTCCCGGCGGGAGATTCCGGAGCGTCCGCCATGTGATTCTGGCCTACCTGGCAGGGGATTTTGGCGTCTCTGGCTGGTGGTTCCGGCGAGTCGAAGAGGAGGTTCCGGCGTGCTCGGCAGGTGCATCCGGTGTCTCTGGCACGTCATTCTGGCACGTTCGAGAGGTGGTTCCGGCATGCCTGACAGGTGATTCCGGAGTGTCCGACAAGGGGTTCTGGCACGTCTGAGAGGTGGTTCCGGCATACCCTGCAGGTGATTCTGGCTTGTCTGCCGAGTGGTGCTGGCGTAGCCATCAGGTGATTTTGGCGTGTCCAGCAGGTGGCTCCAGCGAGTAGAGCAGGTTGTTCCAGCGTACTCAGCAGGTGGTTCAGGCGGGTCTGGCAGGTGGTTCCGGTCTCTCTAGTAGGTGGTTCCGGCGTGTCCGGCACGTGCTTCTGGCACGTCTGAGAGCTGGTTCCGGCATGCCCGGCGGGTGATTCCATAGAGTCCGCCACGTGGTTCTGGCCTAGCTGACAGGTGATTTTGGCGTCCCCGGCAGGTGGTTACAGCGAGTTGAGCAGGAGGTTCCGGCATGCTCGGCAGTTGCATCCGGTGTCTCTGGCACGTGGTTCTGGCACGTCTGACATTTGGTTGCCTCATGTCTGGCAGGTGATTCCGGAGTGTCCGGCAAGAGGTTCTGGTGTAGCCGGCAGGTGATTTTGGCATGTCCGGCAGGTGTTTCTGGCGAGCTGTTCAGGTGGTTCCGGTGTTCTTGGCAGGTGATTCTGGCGTGTCCGGCAGGTGGTTCCGGTCTGTCCGGTAATGGGTTCCGTCATGTGCCGCACGTGGTTCTGGCACGTCTGAGAGGTGGTTCCCGCATGCCCGGCAGGTGCTCCAGGAGAGTCCTACAAGTGGTTCTGGCCTAGCCCGCAGGTGATTTTGGCGTGTCCGGCAGGTGGTTCCGGCATGTCTGGTAGGTGGTTCCGGTCTGTCCGCGAGGTGGTTCCGGCGTGTCAGGCACGTGGTTCCGGCATGTGTGACAGGTGGTTCTGGCATGTCCGGCAGGTGATTCTGGATTGTCCACCAAGTGGCTCTGGTGTAACCAGCAGGTGATTCCGGAGTGTACGGCAAGTGGTTCTGGCATAGCTGGCTGGTGATTTTGGGGTGTCCAGCAGGTGGCTCCAGCGAGTCGAGCAAGTTGTTCCGGTGTGCTCAGCAGGTGGTTCAGGCAGGTCCGGCAGGTGTTTCTGGTCTGTCCAGTACGTGGTGCCGGCATGTCCGGCACGTGCTTCCAGTATGTTTGAGAGGTGGTTCCTACCTTCCCGGCGGGAGATTCCGGAGCGTCCGCCATGTGATTCTGGCCTACCTGGCAGGGGATTTTGGCGTCTCTGGCTGGTGGTTCCGGCGAGTCGAAGAGGAGGTTCCGGCGTGCTCGGCAGGTGCATCCGGTGTCTCTGGCACGTCATTCTGGCACGTTCGAGAGGTGGTTCCGGCATGCCTGACAGGTGATTCCGGAGTGTCCGACAAGGGGTTCTGGCACGTCTGAGAGGTGGTTCCGGCATACCCTGCAGGTGATTCTGGCTTGTCTGCCGAGTGGTGCTGGCGTAGCCATCAGGTGATTTTGGCGTGTCCAGCAGGTGGCTCCAGCGAGTAGAGCAGGTTGTTCCAGCGTACTCAGCAGGTGGTTCAGGCGGGTCTGGCAGGTGGTTCCGGTCTCTCTAGTAGGTGGTTCCGGCGTGTCCGGCACGTGCTTCTGGCACGTCTGAGAGCTGGTTCCGGCATGCCCGGCGGGTGATTCCATAGAGTCCGCCACGTGGTTCTGGCCTAGCTGACAGGTGATTTTGGCGTCCCCGGCAGGTGGTTACAGCGAGTTGAGCAGGAGGTTCCGGCATGCTCGGCAGTTGCATCCGGTGTCTCTGGCACGTGGTTCTGGCACGTCTGACATTTGGTTGCATCATGTCTGGCAGGTGATTCCGGAGTGTCCGGCAAGAGGTTCTGGTGTAGCCGGCAGGTGATTTTGGCATGTCCGGCAGGTGTTTCTGGCGAGCTGTTCAGGTGGTTCCGGTGTTCTTGGCAGGTGATTCTGGCGTGTCCGGCAGGTGGTTCCGGTCTGTCCGGTAATGGGTTCCGTCATGTGCCGCACGTGGTTCTGGCACGTCTGAGAGGTGGTTCCCGCATGCCCGGCAGGTGCTCCAGGAGAGTCCTACAAGTGGTTCTGGCCTAGCCCGCAGGTGATTTTGGCGTGTCCGGCAGGTGGTTCCGGCATGCTCGGCAGGTGGTTCAGGCATGTCTGGTAGGTGGTTCCGGTCTGTCCGCGAGGTGGTTCCGGCGTGTCAGGCACGTGGTTCCGGCATGTGTGACAGGTGGTTCTGGCATGTCCGGCAGGTGATTCTGGATTGTCCACCAAGTGGCTCTGGTGTAACCAGCAGGTGATTCCGGAGTGTACGGCAAGTGGTTCTGGCATAGCTGGCTGGTGATTTTGGGGTGTCCAGCAGGTGGCTCCAGCGAGTCGAGCAAGTTGTTCCGGTGTGCTCAGCAGGTGGTTCAGGCAGGTCCGGCAGGTGTTTCTGGTCTGTCCAGTACGTGGTGCCGGCATGTCCGGCACGTGCTTCCAGTATGTTTGAGAGGTGGTTCCTACCTTCCCGGCGGGAGATTCCGGAGCGTCCGCCATGTGATTCTGGCCTACCTGGCAGGGGATTTTGGCGTCTCTGGCTGGTGGTTCCGGCGAGTCGAAGAGGAGGTTCCGGCGTGCTCGGCAGGTGCATCCGGTGTCTCTGGCACGTCATTCTGGCACGTTCGAGAGGTGGTTCCGGCATGCCTGACAGGTGATTCCGGAGTGTCCGACAAGGGGTTCTGGCACGTCTGAGAGGTGGTTCCGGCATACCCTGCAGGTGATTCTGGCTTGTCTGCCGAGTGGTGCTGGCGTAGCCATCAGGTGATTTTGGCGTGTCCAGCAGGTGGCTCCAGCGAGTAGAGCAGGTTGTTCCAGCGTACTCAGCAGGTGGTTCAGGCGGGTCTGGCAGGTGGTTCCGGTCTCTCTAGTAGGTGGTTCCGGCGTGTCCGGCACGTGCTTCTGGCACGTCTGAGAGCTGGTTCCGGCATGCCCGGCGGGTGATTCCATAGAGTCCGCCACGTGGTTCTGGCCTAGCTGACAGGTGATTTTGGCGTCCCCGGCAGGTGGTTACAGCGAGTTGAGCAGGAGGTTCCGGCATGCTCGGCAGTTGCATCCGGTGTCTCTGGCACGTGGTTCTGGCACGTCTGACATTTGGTTGCATCATGTCTGGCAGGTGATTCCGGAGTGTCCGGCAAGAGGTTCTGGTGTAGCCGGCAGGTGATTTTGGCATGTCCGGCAGGTGTTTCTGGCGAGCTGTTCAGGTGGTTCCGGTGTTCTTGGCAGGTGATTCTGGCGTGTCCGGCAGGTGGTTCCGGTCTGTCCGGTAATGGGTTCCGTCATGTGCCGCACGTGGTTCTGGCACGTCTGAGAGGTGGTTCCCGCATGCCCGGCAGGTGCTCCAGGAGAGTCCTACAAGTGGTTCTGGCCTAGCCCGCAGGTGATTTTGGCGTGTCCGGCAGGTGGTTCCGGCATGCTCGGCAGGTGGTTCAGGCATGTCTGGTAGGTGGTTCCGGTCTGTCCGCGAGGTGGTTCCGGCGTGTCAGGCACGTGGTTCCGGCATGTGTGACAGGTGGTTCTGGCATGTCCGGCAGGTGATTCTGGATTGTCCACCAAGTGGCTCTGGTGTAACCAGCAGGTGATTCCGGAGTGTACGGCAAGTGGTTCTGGCATAGCTGGCTGGTGATTTTGGGGTGTCCAGCAGGTGGCTCCAGCGAGTCGAGCAAGTTGTTCCGGTGTGCTCAGCAGGTGGTTCAGGCAGGTCCGGCAGGTGTTTCTGGTCTGTCCAGTACGTGGTGCCGGCATGTCCGGCACGTGCTTCCAGTATGTTTGAGAGGTGGTTCCTACCTTCCCGGCGGGAGATTCCGGAGCGTCCGCCATGTGATTCTGGCCTACCTGGCAGGGGATTTTGGCGTCTCTGGCTGGTGGTTCCGGCGAGTCGAAGAGGAGGTTCCGGCGTGCTCGGCAGGTGCATCCGGTGTCTCTGGCACGTCATTCTGGCACGTTCGAGAGGTGGTTCCGGCATGCCTGACAGGTGATTCCGGAGTGTCCGACAAGGGGTTCTGGCACGTCTGAGAGGTGGTTCCGGCATACCCTGCAGGTGATTCTGGCTTGTCTGCCGAGTGGTGCTGGCGTAGCCATCAGGTGATTTTGGCGTGTCCAGCAGGTGGCTCCAGCGAGTAGAGCAGGTTGTTCCAGCGTACTCAGCAGGTGGTTCAGGCGGGTCTGGCAGGTGGTTCCGGTCTCTCTAGTAGGTGGTTCCGGCGTGTCCGGCACGTGCTTCTGGCACGTCTGAGAGCTGGTTCCGGCATGCCCGGCGGGTGATTCCATAGAGTCCGCCACGTGGTTCTGGCCTAGCTGACAGGTGATTTTGGCGTCCCCGGCAGGTGGTTACAGCGAGTTGAGCAGGAGGTTCCGGCATGCTCGGCAGTTGCATCCGGTGTCTCTGGCACGTGGTTCTGGCACGTCTGACATTTGGTTGCATCATGTCTGGCAGGTGATTCCGGAGTGTCCGGCAAGAGGTTCTGGTGTAGCCGGCAGGTGATTTTGGCATGTCCGGCAGGTGTTTCTGGCGAGCTGTTCAGGTGGTTCCGGTGTTCTTGGCAGGTGATTCTGGCGTGTCCGGCAGGTGGTTCCGGTCTGTCCGGTAATGGGTTCCGTCATGTGCCGCACGTGGTTCTGGCACGTCTGAGAGGTGGTTCCCGCATGCCCGGCAGGTGCAACAGGAGAGTCCTACAAGTGGTTCTGGCCTAGCCCGCAGGTGATTTTGGCGTGTCCGGCAGGTGGTTCCGGCATGTCTGGTAGGTGGTTCCGGTCTGTCCGCGAGGTGGTTCCGGCGTGTCAGGCACGTGGTTCCGGCATGTGTGACAGGTGGTTCTGGCATGTCCGGCAGGTGATTCTGGATTGTCCACCAAGTGGCTCTGGTGTAACCAGCAGGTGATTCCGGAGTGTACGGCAAGTGGTTCTGGCATAGCTGGCTGGTGATTTTGGGGTGTCCAGCAGGTGGCTCCAGCGAGTCGAGCAAGTTGTTCCGGTGTGCTCAGCAGGTGGTTCAGGCAGGTCCGGCAGGTGTTTCTGGTCTGTCCAGTACGTGGTGCCGGCATGTCCGGCACGTGCTTCCAGTATGTTTGAGAGGTGGTTCCTACCTTCCCGGCGGGAGATTCCGGAGCGTCCGCCATGTGATTCTGGCCTACCTGGCAGGGGATTTTGGCGTCTCTGGCTGGTGGTTCCGGCGAGTCGAAGAGGAGGTTCCGGCGTGCTCGGCAGGTGCATCCGGTGTCTCTGGCACGTCATTCTGGCACGTTCGAGAGGTGGTTCCGGCATGCCTGACAGGTGATTCCGGAGTGTCCGACAAGGGGTTCTGGCACGTCTGAGAGGTGGTTCCGGCATACCCTGCAGGTGATTCTGGCTTGTCTGCCGAGTGGTGCTGGCGTAGCCATCAGGTGATTTTGGCGTGTCCAGCAGGTGGCTCCAGCGAGTAGAGCAGGTTGTTCCAGCGTACTCAGCAGGTGGTTCAGGCGGGTCTGGCAGGTGGTTCCGGTCTCTCTAGTAGGTGGTTCCGGCGTGTCCGGCACGTGCTTCTGGCACGTCTGAGAGCTGGTTCCGGCATGCCCGGCGGGTGATTCCATAGAGTCCGCCACGTGGTTCTGGCCTAGCTGACAGGTGATTTTGGCGTCCCCGGCAGGTGGTTACAGCGAGTTGAGCAGGAGGTTCCGGCATGCTCGGCAGTTGCATCCGGTGTCTCTGGCACGTGGTTCTGGCACGTCTGACATTTGGTTGCATCATGTCTGGCAGGTGATTCCGGAGTGTCCGGCAAGAGGTTCTGGTGTAGCCGGCAGGTGATTTTGGCATGTCCGGCAGGTGTTTCTGGCGAGCTGTTCAGGTGGTTCCGGTGTTCTTGGCAGGTGATTCTGGCGTGTCCGGCAGGTGGTTCCGGTCTGTCCGGTAATGGGTTCCGTCATGTGCCGCACGTGGTTCTGGCACGTCTGAGAGGTGGTTCCCGCATGCCCGGCAGGTGCTCCAGGAGAGTCCTACAAGTGGTTCTGGCCTAGCCCGCAGGTGATTTTGGCGTGTCCGGCAGGTGGTTCCGGCATGCTCGGCAGGTGGTTCAGGCATGTCTGGTAGGTGGTTCCGGTCTGTCCGCGAGGTGGTTCCGGCGTGTCAGGCACGTGGTTCCGGCATGTGTGACAGGTGGTTCTGGCATGTCCGGCAGGTGATTCTGGATTGTCCACCAAGTGGCTCTGGTGTAACCAGCAGGTGATTCCGGAGTGTACGGCAAGTGGTTCTGGCATAGCTGGCTGGTGATTTTGGGGTGTCCAGCAGGTGGCTCCAGCGAGTCGAGCAAGTTGTTCCGGTGTGCTCAGCAGGTGGTTCAGGCAGGTCCGGCAGGTGTTTCTGGTCTGTCCAGTACGTGGTGCCGGCATGTCCGGCACGTGCTTCCAGTATGTTTGAGAGGTGGTTCCTACCTTCCCGGCGGGAGATTCCGGAGCGTCCGCCATGTGATTCTGGCCTACCTGGCAGGGGATTTTGGCGTCTCTGGCTGGTGGTTCCGGCGAGTCGAAGAGGAGGTTCCGGCGTGCTCGGCAGGTGCATCCGGTGTCTCTGGCACGTCATTCTGGCACGTTCGAGAGGTGGTTCCGGCATGCCTGACAGGTGATTCCGGAGTGTCCGACAAGGGGTTCTGGCACGTCTGAGAGGTGGTTCCGGCATACCCTGCAGGTGATTCTGGCTTGTCTGCCGAGTGGTGCTGGCGTAGCCATCAGGTGATTTTGGCGTGTCCAGCAGGTGGCTCCAGCGAGTAGAGCAGGTTGTTCCAGCGTACTCAGCAGGTGGTTCAGGCGGGTCTGGCAGGTGGTTCCGGTCTCTCTAGTAGGTGGTTCCGGCGTGTCCGGCACGTGCTTCTGGCACGTCTGAGAGCTGGTTCCGGCATGCCCGGCGGGTGATTCCATAGAGTCCGCCACGTGGTTCTGGCCTAGCTGACAGGTGATTTTGGCGTCCCCGGCAGGTGGTTACAGCGAGTTGAGCAGGAGGTTCCGGCATGCTCGGCAGTTGCATCCGGTGTCTCTGGCACGTGGTTCTGGCACGTCTGACATTTGGTTGCATCATGTCTGGCAGGTGATTCCGGAGTGTCCGGCAAGAGGTTCTGGTGTAGCCGGCAGGTGATTTTGGCATGTCCGGCAGGTGTTTCTGGCGAGCTGTTCAGGTGGTTCCGGTGTTCTTGGCAGGTGATTCTGGCGTGTCCGGCAGGTGGTTCCGGTCTGTCCGGTAATGGGTTCCGTCATGTGCCGCACGTGGTTCTGGCACGTCTGAGAGGTGGTTCCCGCATGCCCGGCAGGTGCTCCAGGAGAGTCCTACAAGTGGTTCTGGCCTAGCCCGCAGGTGATTTTGGCGTGTCCGGCAGGTGGTTCCGGCATGCTCGGCAGGTGGTTCAGGCATGTCTGGTAGGTGGTTCCGGTCTGTCCGCGAGGTGGTTCCGGCGTGTCAGGCACGTGGTTCCGGCATGTGTGACAGGTGGTTCTGGCATGTCCGGCAGGTGATTCTGGATTGTCCACCAAGTGGCTCTGGTGTAACCAGCAGGTGATTCCGGAGTGTACGGCAAGTGGTTCTGGCATAGCTGGCTGGTGATTTTGGGGTGTCCAGCAGGTGGCTCCAGCGAGTCGAGCAAGTTGTTCCGGTGTGCTCAGCAGGTGGTTCAGGCAGGTCCGGCAGGTGTTTCTGGTCTGTCCAGTACGTGGTGCCGGCATGTCCGGCACGTGCTTCCAGTATGTTTGAGAGGTGGTTCCTACCTTCCCGGCGGGAGATTCCGGAGCGTCCGCCATGTGATTCTGGCCTACCTGGCAGGGGATTTTGGCGTCTCTGGCTGGTGGTTCCGGCGAGTCGAAGAGGAGGTTCCGGCGTGCTCAGCAGGTGCATCCGGTGTCTCTGGCACGTCATTCTGGCACGTTCGAGAGGTGGTTCCGGCATGCCTGACAGGTGATTCCGGAGTGTCCGACAAGGGGTTCTGGCACGTCTGAGAGGTGGTTCCGGCATACCCTGCAGGTGATTCTGGCTTGTCTGCCGAGTGGTGCTGGCGTAGCCATCAGGTGATTTTGGCGTGTCCAGCAGGTGGCTCCAGCGAGTAGAGCAGGTTGTTCCAGCGTACTCAGCAGGTGGTTCAGGCGGGTCTGGCAGGTGGTTCCGGTCTCTCTAGTAGGTGGTTCCGGCGTGTCCGGCACGTGCTTCTGGCACGTCTGAGAGCTGGTTCCGGCATGCCCGGCGGGTGATTCCATAGAGTCCGCCACGTGGTTCTGGCCTAGCTGACAGGTGATTTTGGCGTCCCCGGCAGGTGGTTACAGCGAGTTGAGCAGGAGGTTCCGGCATGCTCGGCAGTTGCATCCGGTGTCTCTGGCACGTGGTTCTGGCACGTCTGACATTTGGTTGCATCATGTCTGGCAGGTGATTCCGGAGTGTCCGGCAAGAGGTTCTGGTGTAGCCGGCAGGTGATTTTGGCATGTCCGGCAGGTGTTTCTGGCGAGCTGTTCAGGTGGTTCCGGTGTTCTTGGCAGGTGATTCTGGCGTGTCCAGCAGGTGGTTCCGGTCTGTCCGGTAATGGGTTCCGTCATGTGCCGCACGTGGTTCTGGCACGTCTGAGAGGTGGTTCCCGCATGCCCGGCAGGTGCTCCAGGAGAGTCCTACAAGTGGTTCTGGCCTAGCCCGCAGGTGATTTTGGCGTGTCCGGCAGGTGGTTCCGGCATGTCTGGTAGGTGGTTCCGGTCTGTCCGCGAGGTGGTTCCGGCGTGTCAGGCACGTGGTTCCGGCATGTGTGACAGGTGGTTCTGGCATGTCCGGCAGGTGATTCTGGATTGTCCACCAAGTGGCTCTGGTGTAACCAGCAGGTGATTCCGGAGTGTACGGCAAGTGGTTCTGGCATAGCTGGCTGGTGATTTTGGGGTGTCCAGCAGGTGGCTCCAGCGAGTCGAGCAAGTTGTTCCGGTGTGCTCAGCAGGTGGTTCAGGCAGGTCCGGCAGGTGTTTCTGGTCTGTCCAGTACGTGGTGCCGGCATGTCCGGCACGTGCTTCCAGTATGTTTGAGAGGTGGTTCCTACCTTCCCGGCGGGAGATTCCGGAGCGTCCGCCATGTGATTCTGGCCTACCTGGCAGGGGATTTTGGCGTCTCTGGCTGGTGGTTCCGGCGAGTCGAAGAGGAGGTTCCGGCGTGCTCGGCAGGTGCATCCGGTGTCTCTGGCACGTCATTCTGGCACGTTCGAGAGGTGGTTCCGGCATGCCTGACAGGTGATTCCGGAGTGTCCGACAAGGGGTTCTGGCACGTCTGAGAGGTGGTTCCGGCATACCCTGCAGGTGATTCTGGCTTGTCTGCCGAGTGGTGCTGGCGTAGCCATCAGGTGATTTTGGCGTGTCCAGCAGGTGGCTCCAGCGAGTAGAGCAGGTTGTTCCAGCGTACTCAGCAGGTGGTTCAGGCGGGTCTGGCAGGTGGTTCCGGTCTCTCTAGTAGGTGGTTCCGGCGTGTCCGGCACGTGCTTCTGGCACGTCTGAGAGCTGGTTCCGGCATGCCCGGCGGGTGATTCCATAGAGTCCGCCACGTGGTTCTGGCCTAGCTGACAGGTGATTTTGGCGTCCCCGGCAGGTGGTTACAGCGAGTTGAGCAGGAGGTTCCGGCATGCTCGGCAGTTGCATCCGGTGTCTCTGGCACGTGGTTCTGGCACGTCTGACATTTGGTTGCATCATGTCTGGCAGGTGATTCCGGAGTGTCCGGCAAGAGGTTCTGGTGTAGCCGGCAGGTGATTTTGGCATGTCCGGCAGGTGGTTCCGGCATGCTCGGCAGGTGGTTCAGGCATGTCTGGTAGGTGGTTCCGGTCTGTCCGCGAGGTGGTTCCGGCGTGTCAGGCACGTGGTTCCGGCATGTGTGACAGGTGGTTCTGGCATGTCCGGCAGGTGATTCTGGATTGTCCACCAAGTGGCTCTGGTGTAACCAGCAGGTGATTCCGGAGTGTACGGCAAGTGGTTCTGGCATAGCTGGCTGGTGATTTTGGGGTGTCCAGCAGGTGGCTCCAGCGAGTCGAGCAAGTTGTTCCGGTGTGCTCAGCAGGTGGTTCAGGCAGGTCCGGCAGGTGTTTCTGGTCTGTCCAGTACGTGGTGCCGGCATGTCCGGCACGTGCTTCCAGTATGTTTGAGAGGTGGTTCCTACCTTCCCGGCGGGAGATTCCGGAGCGTCCGCCATGTGATTCTGGCCTACCTGGCAGGGGATTTTGGCGTCTCTGGCTGGTGGTTCCGGCGAGTCGAAGAGGAGGTTCCGGCGTGCTCGGCAGGTGCATCCGGTGTCTCTGGCACGTCATTCTGGCACGTTCGAGAGGTGGTTCCGGCATGCCTGACAGGTGATTCCGGAGTGTCCGACAAGGGGTTCTGGCACGTCTGAGAGGTGGTTCCGGCATACCCTGCAGGTGATTCTGGCTTGTCTGCCGAGTGGTGCTGGCGTAGCCATCAGGTGATTTTGGCGTGTCCAGCAGGTGGCTCCAGCGAGTAGAGCAGGTTGTTCCAGCGTACTCAGCAGGTGGTTCAGGCGGGTCTGGCAGGTGGTTCCGGTCTCTCTAGTAGGTGGTTCCGGCGTGTCCGGCACGTGCTTCTGGCACGTCTGAGAGCTGGTTCCGGCATGCCCGGCGGGTGATTCCATAGAGTCCGCCACGTGGTTCTGGCCTAGCTGACAGGTGATTTTGGCGTCCCCGGCAGGTGGTTACAGCGAGTTGAGCAGGAGGTTCCGGCATGCTCGGCAGTTGCATCCGGTGTCTCTGGCACGTGGTTCTGGCACGTCTGACATTTGGTTGCATCATGTCCGGCAGGTGGTTCCGGTCTGTCCGGTAATGGGTTCCGTCATGTGCCGCGCGTGGTTCTGGCACGTCTGAGAGGTGGTTCCCGCATGCCCGGCAGGTGCTCCAGGAGAGTCCTACAAGTGGTTCTGGCCTAGCCCGCAGGTGATTTTGGCGTGTCCGGCAGGTGGTTCCGGCATGCTCGGCAGGTGGTTCAGGCATGTCTGGTAGGTGGTTCCGGTCTGTCCGCGAGGTGGTTCCGGCGTGTCAGGCACGTGGTTCCGGCATGTGTGACAGGTGGTTCTGGCATGTCCGGCAGGTGATTCTGGATTGTCCACCAAGTGGCTCTGGTGTAACCAGCAGGTGATTCCGGAGTGTACGGCAAGTGGTTCTGGCATAGCTGGCTGGTGATTTTGGGGTGTCCAGCAGGTGGCTCCAGCGAGTCGAGCAAGTTGTTCCGGTGTGCTCAGCAGGTGGTTCAGGCAGGTCCGGCAGGTGTTTCTGGTCTGTCCAGTACGTGGTGCCGGCATGTCCGGCACGTGCTTCCAGTATGTTTGAGAGGTGGTTCCTACCTTCCCGGCGGGAGATTCCGGAGCGTCCGCCATGTGATTCTGGCCTACCTGGCAGGGGATTTTGGCGTCTCTGGCTGGTGGTTCCGGCGAGTCGAAGAGGAGGTTCCGGCGTGCTCGGCAGGTGCATCCGGTGTCTCTGGCACGTCATTCTGGCACGTTCGAGAGGTGGTTCCGGCATGCCTGACAGGTGATTCCGGAGTGTCCGACAAGGGGTTCTGGCACGTCTGAGAGGTGGTTCCGGCATACCCTGCAGGTGATTCTGGCTTGTCTGCCGAGTGGTGCTGGCGTAGCCATCAGGTGATTTTGGCGTGTCCAGCAGGTGGCTCCAGCGAGTAGAGCAGGTTGTTCCAGCGTACTCAGCAGGTGGTTCAGGCGGGTCTGGCAGGTGGTTCCGGTCTCTCTAGTAGGTGGTTCCGGCGTGTCCGGCACGTGCTTCTGGCACGTCTGAGAGCTGGTTCCGGCATGCCCGGCGGGTGATTCCATAGAGTCCGCCACGTGGTTCTGGCCTAGCTGACAGGTGATTTTGGCGTCCCCGGCAGGTGGTTACAGCGAGTTGAGCAGGAGGTTCCGGCATGCTCGGCAGTTGCATCCGGTGTCTCTGGCACGTGGTTCTGGCACGTCTGACATTTGGTTGCATCATGTCTGGCAGGTGATTCCGGAGTGTCCGGCAAGAGGTTCTGGTGTAGCCGGCAGGTGATTTTGGCATGTCCGGCAGGTGTTTCTGGCGAGCTGTTCAGGTGGTTCCGGTGTTCTTGGCAGGTGATTCTGGCGTGTCCGGCAGGTGGTTCCGGTCTGTCCGGTAATGGGTTCCGTCATGTGCCGCGCGTGGTTCTGGCACGTCTGAGAGGTGGTTCCCGCATGCCCGGCAGGTGCTCCAGGAGAGTCCTACAAGTGGTTCTGGCCTAGCCCGCAGGTGATTTTGGCGTGTCCGGCAGGTGGTTCCGGCATGCTCGGCAGGTGGTTCAGGCATGTCTGGTAGGTGGTTCCGGTCTGTCCGCGAGGTGGTTCCGGCGTGTCAGGCACGTGGTTCCGGCATGTGTGACAGGTGGTTCTGGCATGTCCGGCAGGTGATTCTGGATTGTCCACCAAGTGGCTCTGGTGTAACCAGCAGGTGATTCCGGAGTGTACGGCAAGTGGTTCTGGCATAGCTGGCTGGTGATTTTGGGGTGTCCAGCAGGTGGCTCCAGCGAGTCGAGCAAGTTGTTCCGGTGTGCTCAGCAGGTGGTTCAGGCAGGTCCGGCAGGTGTTTCTGGTCTGTCCAGTACGTGGTGCCGGCATGTCCGGCACGTGCTTCCAGTATGTTTGAGAGGTGGTTCCTACCTTCCCGGCGGGAGATTCCGGAGCGTCCGCCATGTGATTCTGGCCTACCTGGCAGGGGATTTTGGCGTCTCTGGCTGGTGGTTCCGGCGAGTCGAAGAGGAGGTTCCGGCGTGCTCGGCAGGTGCATCCGGTGTCTCTGGCACGTCATTCTGGCACGTTCGAGAGGTGGTTCCGGCATGCCTGACAGGTGATTCCGGAGTGTCCGACAAGGGGTTCTGGCACGTCTGAGAGGTGGTTCCGGCATACCCTGCAGGTGATTCTGGCTTGTCTGCCGAGTGGTGCTGGCGTAGCCATCAGGTGATTTTGGCGTGTCCAGCAGGTGGCTCCAGCGAGTAGAGCAGGTTGTTCCAGCGTACTCAGCAGGTGGTTCAGGCGGGTCTGGCAGGTGGTTCCGGTCTCTCTAGTAGGTGGTTCCGGCGTGTCCGGCACGTGCTTCTGGCACGTCTGAGAGCTGGTTCCGGCATGCCCGGCGGGTGATTCCATAGAGTCCGCCACGTGGTTCTGGCCTAGCTGACAGGTGATTTTGGCGTCCCCGGCAGGTGGTTACAGCGAGTTGAGCAGGAGGTTCCGGCATGCTCGGCAGTTGCATCCGGTGTCTCTGGCACGTGGTTCTGGCACGTCTGACATTTGGTTGCATCATGTCTGGCAGGTGATTCCGGAGTGTCCGGCAAGAGGTTCTGGTGTAGCCGGCAGGTGATTTTGGCATGTCCGGCAGGTGTTTCTGGCGAGCTGTTCAGGTGGTTCCGGTGTTCTTGGCAGGTGATTCTGGCGTGTCCGGCAGGTGGTTCCGGTCTGTCCGGTAATGGGTTCCGTCATGTGCCGCACGTGGTTCTGGCACGTCTGAGAGGTGGTTCCCGCATGCCCGGCAGGTGCTCCAGGAGAGTCCTACAAGTGGTTCTGGCCTAGCCCGCAGGTGATTTTGGCGTGTCCGGCAGGTGGTTCCGGCATGCTCGGCAGGTGGTTCAGGCATGTCTGGTAGGTGGTTCCGGTCTGTCCGCGAGGTGGTTCCGGCGTGTCAGGCACGTGGTTCCGGCATGTGTGACAGGTGGTTCTGGCATGTCCGGCAGGTGATTCTGGATTGTCCACCAAGTGGCTCTGGTGTAACCAGCAGGTGATTCCGGAGTGTACGGCAAGTGGTTCTGGCATAGCTGGCTGGTGATTTTGGGGTGTCCAGCAGGTGGCTCCAGCGAGTCGAGCAAGTTGTTCCGGTGTGCTCAGCAGGTGGTTCAGGCAGGTCCGGCAGGTGTTTCTGGTCTGTCCAGTACGTGGTGCCGGCATGTCCGGCACGTGCTTCCAGTATGTTTGAGAGGTGGTTCCTACCTTCCCGGCGGGAGATTCCGGAGCGTCCGCCATGTGATTCTGGCCTACCTGGCAGGGGATTTTGGCGTCTCTGGCTGGTGGTTCCGGCGAGTCGAAGAGGAGGTTCCGGCGTGCTCGGCAGGTGCATCCGGTGTCTCTGGCACGTCATTCTGGCACGTTCGAGAGGTGGTTCCGGCATGCCTGACAGGTGATTCCGGAGTGTCCGACAAGGGGTTCTGGCACGTCTGAGAGGTGGTTCCGGCATACCCTGCAGGTGATTCTGGCTTGTCTGCCGAGTGGTGCTGGCGTAGCCATCAGGTGATTTTGGCGTGTCCAGCAGGTGGCTCCAGCGAGTAGAGCAGGTTGTTCCAGCGTACTCAGCAGGTGGTTCAGGCGGGTCTGGCAGGTGGTTCCGGTCTCTCTAGTAGGTGGTTCCGGCGTGTCCGGCACGTGCTTCTGGCACGTCTGAGAGCTGGTTCCGGCATGCCCGGCGGGTGATTCCATAGAGTCCGCCACGTGGTTCTGGCCTAGCTGACAGGTGATTTTGGCGTCCCCGGCAGGTGGTTACAGCGAGTTGAGCAGGAGGTTCCGGCATGCTCGGCAGTTGCATCCGGTGTCTCTGGCACGTGGTTCTGGCACGTCTGACATTTGGTTGCATCATGTCTGGCAGGTGATTCCGGAGTGTCCGGCAAGAGGTTCTGGTGTAGCCGGCAGGTGATTTTGGCATGTCCGGCAGGTGTTTCTGGCGAGCTGTTCAGGTGGTTCCGGTGTTCTTGGCAGGTGATTCTGGCGTGTCCGGCAGGTGGTTCCGGTCTGTCCGGTAATGGGTTCCGTCATGTGCCGCACGTGGTTCTGGCACGTCTGAGAGGTGGTTCCCGCATGCCCGGCAGGTGCTCCAGGAGAGTCCTACAAGTGGTTCTGGCCTAGCCCGCAGGTGATTTTGGCGTGTCCGGCAGGTGGTTCCGGCATGCTCGGCAGGTGGTTCAGGCATGTCTGGTAGGTGGTTCCGGTCTGTCCGCGAGGTGGTTCCGGCGTGTCAGGCACGTGGTTCCGGCATGTGTGACAGGTGGTTCTGGCATGTCCGGCAGGTGATTCTGGATTGTCCACCAAGTGGCTCTGGTGTAACCAGCAGGTGATTCCGGAGTGTACGGCAAGTGGTTCTGGCATAGCTGGCTGGTGATTTTGGGGTGTCCAGCAGGTGGCTCCAGCGAGTCGAGCAAGTTGTTCCGGTGTGCTCAGCAGGTGGTTCAGGCAGGTCCGGCAGGTGTTTCTGGTCTGTCCAGTACGTGGTGCCGGCATGTCCGGCACGTGCTTCCAGTATGTTTGAGAGGTGGTTCCTACCTTCCCGGCGGGAGATTCCGGAGCGTCCGCCATGTGATTCTGGCCTACCTGGCAGGGGATTTTGGCGTCTCTGGCTGGTGGTTCCGGCGAGTCGAAGAGGAGGTTCCGGCGTGCTCGGCAGGTGCATCCGGTGTCTCTGGCACGTCATTCTGGCACGTTCGAGAGGTGGTTCCGGCATGCCTGACAGGTGATTCCGGAGTGTCCGACAAGGGGTTCTGGCAC
This sequence comes from Equus asinus, assembly GCF_041296235.1. NCBI lineage: Eukaryota > Metazoa > Chordata > Mammalia > Perissodactyla > Equidae > Equus > Equus asinus. The sequence goes on from NW_027225219.1 coordinate 40,017, forward strand.
GTCTGAGAGGTGGTTCCGGCATACCCTGCAGGTGATTCTGGCTTGTCTGCCGAGTGGTGCTGGCGTAGCCATCAGGTGATTTTGGCGTGTCCAGCAGGTGGCTCCAGCGAGTAGAGCAGGTTGTTCCAGCGTACTCAGCAGGTGGTTCAGGCGGGTCTGGCAGGTGGTTCCGGTCTCTCTAGTAGGTGGTTCCGGCGTGTCCGGCACGTGCTTCTGGCACGTCTGAGAGCTGGTTCCGGCATGCCCGGCGGGTGATTCCATAGAGTCCGCCACGTGGTTCTGGCCTAGCTGACAGGTGATTTTGGCGTCCCCGGCAGGTGGTTACAGCGAGTTGAGCAGGAGGTTCCGGCATGCTCGGCAGTTGCATCCGGTGTCTCTGGCACGTGGTTCTGGCACGTCTGACATTTGGTTGCATCATGTCTGGCAGGTGATTCCGGAGTGTCCGGCAAGAGGTTCTGGTGTAGCCGGCAGGTGATTTTGGCATGTCCGGCAGGTGTTTCTGGCGAGCTGTTCAGGTGGTTCCGGTGTTCTTGGCAGGTGATTCTGGCGTGTCCAGCAGGTGGTTCCGGTCTGTCCGGTAATGGGTTCCGTCATGTGCCGCACGTGGTTCTGGCACGTCTGAGAGGTGGTTCCCGCATGCCCGGCAGGTGCTCCAGGAGAGTCCTACAAGTGGTTCTGGCCTAGCCCGCAGGTGATTTTGGCGTGTCCGGCAGGTGGTTCCGGCATGTCTGGTAGGTGGTTCCGGTCTGTCCGCGAGGTGGTTCCGGCGTGTCAGGCACGTGGTTCCGGCATGTGTGACAGGTGGTTCTGGCATGTCCGGCAGGTGATTCTGGATTGTCCACCAAGTGGCTCTGGTGTAACCAGCAGGTGATTCCGGAGTGTACGGCAAGTGGTTCTGGCATAGCTGGCTGGTGATTTTGGGGTGTCCAGCAGGTGGCTCCAGCGAGTCGAGCAAGTTGTTCCGGTGTGCTCAGCAGGTGGTTCAGGCAGGTCCGGCAGGTGTTTCTGGTCTGTCCAGTACGTGGTGCCGGCATGTCCGGCACGTGCTTCCAGTATGTTTGAGAGGTGGTTCCTACCTTCCCGGCGGGAGATTCCGGAGCGTCCGCCATGTGATTCTGGCCTACCTGGCAGGGGATTTTGGCGTCTCTGGCTGGTGGTTCCGGCGAGTCGAAGAGGAGGTTCCGGCGTGCTCGGCAGGTGCATCCGGTGTCTCTGGCACGTCATTCTGGCACGTTCGAGAGGTGGTTCCGGCATGCCTGACAGGTGATTCCGGAGTGTCCGACAAGGGGTTCTGGCACGTCTGAGAGGTGGTTCCGGCATACCCTGCAGGTGATTCTGGCTTGTCTGCCGAGTGGTGCTGGCGTAGCCATCAGGTGATTTTGGCGTGTCCAGCAGGTGGCTCCAGCGAGTAGAGCAGGTTGTTCCAGCGTACTCAGCAGGTGGTTCAGGCGGGTCTGGCAGGTGGTTCCGGTCTCTCTAGTAGGTGGTTCCGGCGTGTCCGGCACGTGCTTCTGGCACGTCTGAGAGCTGGTTCCGGCATGCCCGGCGGGTGATTCCATAGAGTCCGCCACGTGGTTCTGGCCTAGCTGACAGGTGATTTTGGCGTCCCCGGCAGGTGGTTACAGCGAGTTGAGCAGGAGGTTCCGGCATGCTCGGCAGTTGCATCCGGTGTCTCTGGCACGTGGTTCTGGCACGTCTGACATTTGGTTGCATCATGTCTGGCAGGTGATTCCGGAGTGTCCGGCAAGAGGTTCTGGTGTAGCCGGCAGGTGATTTTGGCATGTCCGGCAGGTGTTTCTGGCGAGCTGTTCAGGTGGTTCCGGTGTTCTTGGCAGGTGATTCTGGCGTGTCCGGCAGGTGGTTCCGGTCTGTCCGGTAATGGGTTCCGTCATGTGCCGCACGTGGTTCTGGCACGTCTGAGAGGTGGTTCCCGCATGCCCGGCAGGTGCTCCAGGAGAGTCCTACAAGTGGTTCTGGCCTAGCCCGCAGGTGATTTTGGCGTGTCCGGCAGGTGGTTCCGGCATGCTCGGCAGGTGGTTCAGGCATGTCTGGTAGGTGGTTCCGGTCTGTCCGCGAGGTGGTTCCGGCGTGTCAGGCACGTGGTTCCGGCATGTGTGACAGGTGGTTCTGGCATGTCCGGCAGGTGATTCTGGATTGTCCACCAAGTGGCTCTGGTGTAACCAGCAGGTGATTCCGGAGTGTACGGCAAGTGGTTCTGGCATAGCTGGCTGGTGATTTTGGGGTGTCCAGCAGGTGGCTCCAGCGAGTCGAGCAAGTTGTTCCGGTGTGCTCAGCAGGTGGTTCAGGCAGGTCCGGCAGGTGTTTCTGGTCTGTCCAGTACGTGGTGCCGGCATGTCCGGCACGTGCTTCCAGTATGTTTGAGAGGTGGTTCCTACCTTCCCGGCGGGAGATTCCGGAGCGTCCGCCATGTGATTCTGGCCTACCTGGCAGGGGATTTTGGCGTCTCTGGCTGGTGGTTCCGGCGAGTCGAAGAGGAGGTTCCGGCGTGCTCGGCAGGTGCATCCGGTGTCTCTGGCACGTCATTCTGGCACGTTCGAGAGGTGGTTCCGGCATGCCTGACAGGTGATTCCGGAGTGTCCGACAAGGGGTTCTGGCACGTCTGAGAGGTGGTTCCGGCATACCCTGCAGGTGATTCTGGCTTGTCTGCCGAGTGGTGCTGGCGTAGCCATCAGGTGATTTTGGCGTGTCCAGCAGGTGGCTCCAGCGAGTAGAGCAGGTTGTTCCAGCGTACTCAGCAGGTGGTTCAGGCGGGTCTGGCAGGTGGTTCCGGTCTCTCTAGTAGGTGGTTCCGGCGTGTCCGGCACGTGCTTCTGGCACGTCTGAGAGCTGGTTCCGGCATGCCCGGCGGGTGATTCCATAGAGTCCGCCACGTGGTTCTGGCCTAGCTGACAGGTGATTTTGGCGTCCCCGGCAGGTGGTTACAGCGAGTTGAGCAGGAGGTTCCGGCATGCTCGGCAGTTGCATCCGGTGTCTCTGGCACGTGGTTCTGGCACGTCTGACATTTGGTTGCCTCATGTCTGGCAGGTGATTCCGGAGTGTCCGGCAAGAGGTTCTGGTGTAGCCGGCAGGTGATTTTGGCATGTCCGGCAGGTGTTTCTGGCGAGCTGTTCAGGTGGTTCCGGTGTTCTTGGCAGGTGATTCTGGCGTGTCCGGCAGGTGGTTCCGGTCTGTCCGGTAATGGGTTCCGTCATGTGCCGCACGTGGTTCTGGCACGTCTGAGAGGTGGTTCCCGCATGCCCGGCAGGTGCTCCAGGAGAGTCCTACAAGTGGTTCTGGCCTAGCCCGCAGGTGATTTTGGCGTGTCCGGCAGGTGGTTCCGGCATGTCTGGTAGGTGGTTCCGGTCTGTCCGCGAGGTGGTTCCGGCGTGTCAGGCACGTGGTTCCGGCATGTGTGACAGGTGGTTCTGGCATGTCCGGCAGGTGATTCTGGATTGTCCACCAAGTGGCTCTGGTGTAACCAGCAGGTGATTCCGGAGTGTACGGCAAGTGGTTCTGGCATAGCTGGCTGGTGATTTTGGGGTGTCCAGCAGGTGGCTCCAGCGAGTCGAGCAAGTTGTTCCGGTGTGCTCAGCAGGTGGTTCAGGCAGGTCCGGCAGGTGTTTCTGGTCTGTCCAGTACGTGGTGCCGGCATGTCCGGCACGTGCTTCCAGTATGTTTGAGAGGTGGTTCCTACCTTCCCGGCGGGAGATTCCGGAGCGTCCGCCATGTGATTCTGGCCTACCTGGCAGGGGATTTTGGCGTCTCTGGCTGGTGGTTCCGGCGAGTCGAAGAGGAGGTTCCGGCGTGCTCGGCAGGTGCATCCGGTGTCTCTGGCACGTCATTCTGGCACGTTCGAGAGGTGGTTCCGGCATGCCTGACAGGTGATTCCGGAGTGTCCGACAAGGGGTTCTGGCACGTCTGAGAGGTGGTTCCGGCATACCCTGCAGGTGATTCTGGCTTGTCTGCCGAGTGGTGCTGGCGTAGCCATCAGGTGATTTTGGCGTGTCCAGCAGGTGGCTCCAGCGAGTAGAGCAGGTTGTTCCAGCGTACTCAGCAGGTGGTTCAGGCGGGTCTGGCAGGTGGTTCCGGTCTCTCTAGTAGGTGGTTCCGGCGTGTCCGGCACGTGCTTCTGGCACGTCTGAGAGCTGGTTCCGGCATGCCCGGCGGGTGATTCCATAGAGTCCGCCACGTGGTTCTGGCCTAGCTGACAGGTGATTTTGGCGTCCCCGGCAGGTGGTTACAGCGAGTTGAGCAGGAGGTTCCGGCATGCTCGGCAGTTGCATCCGGTGTCTCTGGCACGTGGTTCTGGCACGTCTGACATTTGGTTGCATCATGTCTGGCAGGTGATTCCGGAGTGTCCGGCAAGAGGTTCTGGTGTAGCCGGCAGGTGATTTTGGCATGTCCGGCAGGTGTTTCTGGCGAGCTGTTCAGGTGGTTCCGGTGTTCTTGGCAGGTGATTCTGGCGTGTCCGGCAGGTGGTTCCGGTCTGTCCGGTAATGGGTTCCGTCATGTGCCGCACGTGGTTCTGGCACGTCTGAGAGGTGGTTCCCGCATGCCCGGCAGGTGCTCCAGGAGAGTCCTACAAGTGGTTCTGGCCTAGCCCGCAGGTGATTTTGGCGTGTCCGGCAGGTGGTTCCGGCATGCTCGGCAGGTGGTTCAGGCATGTCTGGTAGGTGGTTCCGGTCTGTCCGCGAGGTGGTTCCGGCGTGTCAGGCACGTGGTTCCGGCATGTGTGACAGGTGGTTCTGGCATGTCCGGCAGGTGATTCTGGATTGTCCACCAAGTGGCTCTGGTGTAACCAGCAGGTGATTCCGGAGTGTACGGCAAGTGGTTCTGGCATAGCTGGCTGGTGATTTTGGGGTGTCCAGCAGGTGGCTCCAGCGAGTCGAGCAAGTTGTTCCGGTGTGCTCAGCAGGTGGTTCAGGCAGGTCCGGCAGGTGTTTCTGGTCTGTCCAGTACGTGGTGCCGGCATGTCCGGCACGTGCTTCCAGTATGTTTGAGAGGTGGTTCCTACCTTCCCGGCGGGAGATTCCGGAGCGTCCGCCATGTGATTCTGGCCTACCTGGCAGGGGATTTTGGCGTCTCTGGCTGGTGGTTCCGGCGAGTCGAAGAGGAGGTTCCGGCGTGCTCGGCAGGTGCATCCGGTGTCTCTGGCACGTCATTCTGGCACGTTCGAGAGGTGGTTCCGGCATGCCTGACAGGTGATTCCGGAGTGTCCGACAAGGGGTTCTGGCACGTCTGAGAGGTGGTTCCGGCATACCCTGCAGGTGATTCTGGCTTGTCTGCCGAGTGGTGCTGGCGTAGCCATCAGGTGATTTTGGCGTGTCCAGCAGGTGGCTCCAGCGAGTAGAGCAGGTTGTTCCAGCGTACTCAGCAGGTGGTTCAGGCGGGTCTGGCAGGTGGTTCCGGTCTCTCTAGTAGGTGGTTCCGGCGTGTCCGGCACGTGCTTCTGGCACGTCTGAGAGCTGGTTCCGGCATGCCCGGCGGGTGATTCCATAGAGTCCGCCACGTGGTTCTGGCCTAGCTGACAGGTGATTTTGGCGTCCCCGACAGGTGGTTACAGCGAGTTGAGCAGGAGGTTCCGGCATGCTCGGCAGTTGCATCCGGTGTCTCTGGCACGTGGTTCTGGCACGTCTGACATTTGGTTGCATCATGTCTGGCAGGTGATTCCGGAGTGTCCGGCAAGAGGTTCTGGTGTAGCCGGCAGGTGATTTTGGCATGTCCGGCAGGTGTTTCTGGCGAGCTGTTCAGGTGGTTCCGGTGTTCTTGGCAGGTGATTCTGGCGTGTCCGGCAGGTGGTTCCGGTCTGTCCGGTAATGGGTTCCGTCATGTGCCGCACGTGGTTCTGGCACGTCTGAGAGGTGGTTCCCGCATGCCCGGCAGGTGCTCCAGGAGAGTCCTACAAGTGGTTCTGGCCTAGCCCGCAGGTGATTTTGGCGTGTCCGGCAGGTGGTTCCGGCATGCTCGGCAGGTGGTTCAGGCATGTCTGGTAGGTGGTTCCGGTCTGTCCGCGAGGTGGTTCCGGCGTGTCAGGCACGTGGTTCCGGCATGTGTGACAGGTGGTTCTGGCATGTCCGGCAGGTGATTCTGGATTGTCCACCAAGTGGCTCTGGTGTAACCAGCAGGTGATTCCGGAGTGTACGGCAAGTGGTTCTGGCATAGCTGGCTGGTGATTTTGGGGTGTCCAGCAGGTGGCTCCAGCGAGTCGAGCAAGTTGTTCCGGTGTGCTCAGCAGGTGGTTCAGGCAGGTCCGGCAGGTGTTTCTGGTCTGTCCAGTACGTGGTGCCGGCATGTCCGGCACGTGCTTCCAGTATGTTTGAGAGGTGGTTCCTACCTTCCCGGCGGGAGATTCCGGAGCGTCCGCCATGTGATTCTGGCCTACCTGGCAGGGGATTTTGGCGTCTCTGGCTGGTGGTTCCGGCGAGTCGAAGAGGAGGTTCCGGCGTGCTCGGCAGGTGCATCCGGTGTCTCTGGCACGTCATTCTGGCACGTTCGAGAGGTGGTTCCGGCATGCCTGACAGGTGATTCCGGAGTGTCCGACAAGGGGTTCTGGCACGTCTGAGAGGTGGTTCCGGCATACCCTGCAGGTGATTCTGGCTTGTCTGCCGAGTGGTGCTGGCGTAGCCATCAGGTGATTTTGGCGTGTCCAGCAGGTGGCTCCAGCGAGTAGAGCAGGTTGTTCCAGCGTACTCAGCAGGTGGTTCAGGCGGGTCTGGCAGGTGGTTCCGGTCTCTCTAGTAGGTGGTTCCGGCGTGTCCGGCACGTGCTTCTGGCACGTCTGAGAGCTGGTTCCGGCATGCCCGGCGGGTGATTCCATAGAGTCCGCCACGTGGTTCTGGCCTAGCTGACAGGTGATTTTGGCGTCCCCGGCAGGTGGTTACAGCGAGTTGAGCAGGAGGTTCCGGCATGCTCGGCAGTTGCATCCGGTGTCTCTGGCACGTGGTTCTGGCACGTCTGACATTTGGTTGCATCATGTCTGGCAGGTGATTCCGGAGTGTCCGGCAAGAGGTTCTGGTGTAGCCGGCAGGTGATTTTGGCATGTCCGGCAGGTGTTTCTGGCGAGCTGTTCAGGTGGTTCCGGTGTTCTTGGCAGGTGATTCTGGCGTGTCCGGCAGGTGGTTCCGGTCTGTCCGGTAATGGGTTCCGTCATGTGCCGCACGTGGTTCTGGCACGTCTGAGAGGTGGTTCCCGCATGCCCGGCAGGTGCAACAGGAGAGTCCTACAAGTGGTTCTGGCCTAGCCCGCAGGTGATTTTGGCGTGTCCGGCAGGTGGTTCCGGCATGTCTGGTAGGTGGTTCCGGTCTGTCCGCGAGGTGGTTCCGGCGTGTCAGGCACGTGGTTCCGGCATGTGTGACAGGTGGTTCTGGCATGTCCGGCAGGTGATTCTGGATTGTCCACCAAGTGGCTCTGGTGTAACCAGCAGGTGATTCCGGAGTGTACGGCAAGTGGTTCTGGCATAGCTGGCTGGTGATTTTGGGGTGTCCAGCAGGTGGCTCCAGCGAGTCGAGCAAGTTGTTCCGGTGTGCTCAGCAGGTGGTTCAGGCAGGTCCGGCAGGTGTTTCTGGTCTGTCCAGTACGTGGTGCCGGCATGTCCGGCACGTGCTTCCAGTATGTTTGAGAGGTGGTTCCTACCTTCCCGGCGGGAGATTCCGGAGCGTCCGCCATGTGATTCTGGCCTACCTGGCAGGGGATTTTGGCGTCTCTGGCTGGTGGTTCCGGCGAGTCGAAGAGGAGGTTCCGGCGTGCTCGGCAGGTGCATCCGGTGTCTCTGGCACGTCATTCTGGCACGTTCGAGAGGTGGTTCCGGCATGCCTGACAGGTGATTCCGGAGTGTCCGACAAGGGGTTCTGGCACGTCTGAGAGGTGGTTCCGGCATACCCTGCAGGTGATTCTGGCTTGTCTGCCGAGTGGTGCTGGCGTAGCCATCAGGTGATTTTGGCGTGTCCAGCAGGTGGCTCCAGCGAGTAGAGCAGGTTGTTCCAGCGTACTCAGCAGGTGGTTCAGGCGGGTCTGGCAGGTGGTTCCGGTCTCTCTAGTAGGTGGTTCCGGCGTGTCCGGCACGTGCTTCTGGCACGTCTGAGAGCTGGTTCCGGCATGCCCGGCGGGTGATTCCATAGAGTCCGCCACGTGGTTCTGGCCTAGCTGACAGGTGATTTTGGCGTCCCCGGCAGGTGGTTACAGCGAGTTGAGCAGGAGGTTCCGGCATGCTCGGCAGTTGCATCCGGTGTCTCTGGCACGTGGTTCTGGCACGTCTGACATTTGGTTGCATCATGTCTGGCAGGTGATTCCGGAGTGTCCGGCAAGAGGTTCTGGTGTAGCCGGCAGGTGATTTTGGCATGTCCGGCAGGTGTTTCTGGCGAGCTGTTCAGGTGGTTCCGGTGTTCTTGGCAGGTGATTCTGGCGTGTCCGGCAGGTGGTTCCGGTCTGTCCGGTAATGGGTTCCGTCATGTGCCGCACGTGGTTCTGGCACGTCTGAGAGGTGGTTCCCGCATGCCCGGCAGGTGCTCCAGGAGAGTCCTACAAGTGGTTCTGGCCTAGCCCGCAGGTGATTTTGGCGTGTCCGGCAGGTGGTTCCGGCATGCTCGGCAGGTGGTTCAGGCATGTCTGGTAGGTGGTTCCGGTCTGTCCGCGAGGTGGTTCCGGCGTGTCAGGCACGTGGTTCCGGCATGTGTGACAGGTGGTTCTGGCATGTCCGGCAGGTGATTCTGGATTGTCCACCAAGTGGCTCTGGTGTAACCAGCAGGTGATTCCGGAGTGTACGGCAAGTGGTTCTGGCATAGCTGGCTGGTGATTTTGGGGTGTCCAGCAGGTGGCTCCAGCGAGTCGAGCAAGTTGTTCCGGTGTGCTCAGCAGGTGGTTCAGGCAGGTCCGGCAGGTGTTTCTGGTCTGTCCAGTACGTGGTGCCGGCATGTCCGGCACGTGCTTCCAGTATGTTTGAGAGGTGGTTCCTACCTTCCCGGCGGGAGATTCCGGAGCGTCCGCCATGTGATTCTGGCCTACCTGGCAGGGGATTTTGGCGTCTCTGGCTGGTGGTTCCGGCGAGTCGAAGAGGAGGTTCCGGCGTGCTCGGCAGGTGCATCCGGTGTCTCTGGCACGTCATTCTGGCACGTTCGAGAGGTGGTTCCGGCATGCCTGACAGGTGATTCCGGAGTGTCCGACAAGGGGTTCTGGCACGTCTGAGAGGTGGTTCCGGCATACCCTGCAGGTGATTCTGGCTTGTCTGCCGAGTGGTGCTGGCGTAGCCATCAGGTGATTTTGGCGTGTCCAGCAGGTGGCTCCAGCGAGTAGAGCAGGTTGTTCCAGCGTACTCAGCAGGTGGTTCAGGCGGGTCTGGCAGGTGGTTCCGGTCTCTCTAGTAGGTGGTTCCGGCGTGTCCGGCACGTGCTTCTGGCACGTCTGAGAGCTGGTTCCGGCATGCCCGGCGGGTGATTCCATAGAGTCCGCCACGTGGTTCTGGCCTAGCTGACAGGTGATTTTGGCGTCCCCGGCAGGTGGTTACAGCGAGTTGAGCAGGAGGTTCCGGCATGCTCGGCAGTTGCATCCGGTGTCTCTGGCACGTGGTTCTGGCACGTCTGACATTTGGTTGCATCATGTCTGGCAGGTGATTCCGGAGTGTCCGGCAAGAGGTTCTGGTGTAGCCGGCAGGTGATTTTGGCATGTCCGGCAGGTGTTTCTGGCGAGCTGTTCAGGTGGTTCCGGTGTTCTTGGCAGGTGATTCTGGCGTGTCCGGCAGGTGGTTCCGGTCTGTCCGGTAATGGGTTCCGTCATGTGCCGCACGTGGTTCTGGCACGTCTGAGAGGTGGTTCCCGCATGCCCGGCAGGTGCTCCAGGAGAGTCCTACAAGTGGTTCTGGCCTAGCCCGCAGGTGATTTTGGCGTGTCCGGCAGGTGGTTCCGGCATGCTCGGCAGGTGGTTCAGGCATGTCTGGTAGGTGGTTCCGGTCTGTCCGCGAGGTGGTTCCGGCGTGTCAGGCACGTGGTTCCGGCATGTGTGACAGGTGGTTCTGGCATGTCCGGCAGGTGATTCTGGATTGTCCACCAAGTGGCTCTGGTGTAACCAGCAGGTGATTCCGGAGTGTACGGCAAGTGGTTCTGGCATAGCTGGCTGGTGATTTTGGGGTGTCCAGCAGGTGGCTCCAGCGAGTCGAGCAAGTTGTTCCGGTGTGCTCAGCAGGTGGTTCAGGCAGGTCCGGCAGGTGTTTCTGGTCTGTCCAGTACGTGGTGCCGGCATGTCCGGCACGTGCTTCCAGTATGTTTGAGAGGTGGTTCCTACCTTCCCGGCGGGAGATTCCGGAGCGTCCGCCATGTGATTCTGGCCTACCTGGCAGGGGATTTTGGCGTCTCTGGCTGGTGGTTCCGGCGAGTCGAAGAGGAGGTTCCGGCGTGCTCAGCAGGTGCATCCGGTGTCTCTGGCACGTCATTCTGGCACGTTCGAGAGGTGGTTCCGGCATGCCTGACAGGTGATTCCGGAGTGTCCGACAAGGGGTTCTGGCACGTCTGAGAGGTGGTTCCGGCATACCCTGCAGGTGATTCTGGCTTGTCTGCCGAGTGGTGCTGGCGTAGCCATCAGGTGATTTTGGCGTGTCCAGCAGGTGGCTCCAGCGAGTAGAGCAGGTTGTTCCAGCGTACTCAGCAGGTGGTTCAGGCGGGTCTGGCAGGTGGTTCCGGTCTCTCTAGTAGGTGGTTCCGGCGTGTCCGGCACGTGCTTCTGGCACGTCTGAGAGCTGGTTCCGGCATGCCCGGCGGGTGATTCCATAGAGTCCGCCACGTGGTTCTGGCCTAGCTGACAGGTGATTTTGGCGTCCCCGGCAGGTGGTTACAGCGAGTTGAGCAGGAGGTTCCGGCATGCTCGGCAGTTGCATCCGGTGTCTCTGGCACGTGGTTCTGGCACGTCTGACATTTGGTTGCATCATGTCTGGCAGGTGATTCCGGAGTGTCCGGCAAGAGGTTCTGGTGTAGCCGGCAGGTGATTTTGGCATGTCCGGCAGGTGTTTCTGGCGAGCTGTTCAGGTGGTTCCGGTGTTCTTGGCAGGTGATTCTGGCGTGTCCAGCAGGTGGTTCCGGTCTGTCCGGTAATGGGTTCCGTCATGTGCCGCACGTGGTTCTGGCACGTCTGAGAGGTGGTTCCCGCATGCCCGGCAGGTGCTCCAGGAGAGTCCTACAAGTGGTTCTGGCCTAGCCCGCAGGTGATTTTGGCGTGTCCGGCAGGTGGTTCCGGCATGTCTGGTAGGTGGTTCCGGTCTGTCCGCGAGGTGGTTCCGGCGTGTCAGGCACGTGGTTCCGGCATGTGTGACAGGTGGTTCTGGCATGTCCGGCAGGTGATTCTGGATTGTCCACCAAGTGGCTCTGGTGTAACCAGCAGGTGATTCCGGAGTGTACGGCAAGTGGTTCTGGCATAGCTGGCTGGTGATTTTGGGGTGTCCAGCAGGTGGCTCCAGCGAGTCGAGCAAGTTGTTCCGGTGTGCTCAGCAGGTGGTTCAGGCAGGTCCGGCAGGTGTTTCTGGTCTGTCCAGTACGTGGTGCCGGCATGTCCGGCACGTGCTTCCAGTATGTTTGAGAGGTGGTTCCTACCTTCCCGGCGGGAGATTCCGGAGCGTCCGCCATGTGATTCTGGCCTACCTGGCAGGGGATTTTGGCGTCTCTGGCTGGTGGTTCCGGCGAGTCGAAGAGGAGGTTCCGGCGTGCTCGGCAGGTGCATCCGGTGTCTCTGGCACGTCATTCTGGCACGTTCGAGAGGTGGTTCCGGCATGCCTGACAGGTGATTCCGGAGTGTCCGACAAGGGGTTCTGGCACGTCTGAGAGGTGGTTCCGGCATACCCTGCAGGTGATTCTGGCTTGTCTGCCGAGTGGTGCTGGCGTAGCCATCAGGTGATTTTGGCGTGTCCAGCAGGTGGCTCCAGCGAGTAGAGCAGGTTGTTCCAGCGTACTCAGCAGGTGGTTCAGGCGGGTCTGGCAGGTGGTTCCGGTCTCTCTAGTAGGTGGTTCCGGCGTGTCCGGCACGTGCTTCTGGCACGTCTGAGAGCTGGTTCCGGCATGCCCGGCGGGTGATTCCATAGAGTCCGCCACGTGGTTCTGGCCTAGCTGACAGGTGATTTTGGCGTCCCCGGCAGGTGGTTACAGCGAGTTGAGCAGGAGGTTCCGGCATGCTCGGCAGTTGCATCCGGTGTCTCTGGCACGTGGTTCTGGCACGTCTGACATTTGGTTGCATCATGTCTGGCAGGTGATTCCGGAGTGTCCGGCAAGAGGTTCTGGTGTAGCCGGCAGGTGATTTTGGCATGTCCGGCAGGTGTTTCTGGCGAGCTGTTCAGGTGGTTCCGGTGTTCTTGGCAGGTGATTCTGGCGTGTCCGGCAGGTGGTTCCGGTCTGTCCGGTAATGGGTTCCGTCATGTGCCGCACGTGGTTCTGGCACGTCTGAGAGGTGGTTCCCGCATGCCCGGCAGGTGCTCCAGGAGAGTCCTACAAGTGGTTCTGGCCTAGCCCGCAGGTGATTTTGGCGTGTCCGGCAGGTGGTTCCGGCATGCTCGGCAGGTGGTTCAGGCATGTCTGGTAGGTGGTTCCGGTCTGTCCGCGAGGTGGTTCCGGCGTGTCAGGCACGTGGTTCCGGCATGTGTGACAGGTGGTTCTGGCATGTCCGGCAGGTGATTCTGGATTGTCCACCAAGTGGCTCTGGTGTAACCAGCAGGTGATTCCGGAGTGTACGGCAAGTGGTTCTGGCATAGCTGGCTGGTGATTTTGGGGTGTCCAGCAGGTGGCTCCAGCGAGTCGAGCAAGTTGTTCCGGTGTGCTCAGCAGGTGGTTCAGGCAGGTCCGGCAGGTGTTTCTGGTCTGTCCAGTACGTGGTGCCGGCATGTCCGGCACGTGCTTCCAGTATGTTTGAGAGGTGGTTCCTACCTTCCCGGCGGGAGATTCCGGAGCGTCCGCCATGTGATTCTGGCCTACCTGGCAGGGGATTTTGGCGTCTCTGGCTGGTGGTTCCGGCGAGTCGAAGAGGAGGTTCCGGCGTGCTCAGCAGGTGCATCCGGTGTCTCTGGCACGTCATTCTGGCACGTTCGAGAGGTGGTTCCGGCATGCCTGACAGGTGATTCCGGAGTGTCCGACAAGGGGTTCTGGCACGTCTGAGAGGTGGTTCCGGCATACCCTGCAGGTGATTCTGGCTTGTCTGCCGAGTGGTGCTGGCGTAGCCATCAGGTGATTTTGGCGTGTCCAGCAGGTGGCTCCAGCGAGTAGAGCAGGTTGTTCCAGCGTACTCAGCAGGTGGTTCAGGCGGGTCTGGCAGGTGGTTCCGGTCTCTCTAGTAGGTGGTTCCGGCGTGTCCGGCACGTGCTTCTGGCACGTCTGAGAGCTGGTTCCGGCATGCCCGGCGGGTGATTCCATAGAGTCCGCCACGTGGTTCTGGCCTAGCTGACAGGTGATTTTGGCGTCCCCGGCAGGTGGTTACAGCGAGTTGAGCAGGAGGTTCCGGCATGCTCGGCAGTTGCATCCGGTGTCTCTGGCACGTGGTTCTGGCACGTCTGACATTTGGTTGCATCATGTCTGGCAGGTGATTCCGGAGTGTCCGGCAAGAGGTTCTGGTGTAGCCGGCAGGTGATTTTGGCATGTCCGGCAGGTGTTTCTGGCGAGCTGTTCAGGTGGTTCCGGTGTTCTTGGCAGGTGATTCTGGCGTGTCCAGCAGGTGGTTCCGGTCTGTCCGGTAATGGGTTCCGTCATGTGCCGCACGTGGTTCTGGCACGTCTGAGAGGTGGTTCCCGCATGCCCGGCAGGTGCTCCAGGAGAGTCCTACAAGTGGTTCTGGCCTAGCCCGCAGGTGATTTTGGCGTGTCCGGCAGGTGGTTCCGGCATGTCTGGTAGGTGGTTCCGGTCTGTCCGCGAGGTGGTTCCGGCGTGTCAGGCACGTGGTTCCGGCATGTGTGACAGGTGGTTCTGGCATGTCCGGCAGGTGATTCTGGATTGTCCACCAAGTGGCTCTGGTGTAACCAGCAGGTGATTCCGGAGTGTACGGCAAGTGGTTCTGGCATAGCTGGCTGGTGATTTTGGGGTGTCCAGCAGGTGGCTCCAGCGAGTCGAGCAAGTTGTTCCGGTGTGCTCAGCAGGTGGTTCAGGCAGGTCCGGCAGGTGTTTCTGGTCTGTCCAGTACGTGGTGCCGGCATGTCCGGCACGTGCTTCCAGTATGTTTGAGAGGTGGTTCCTACCTTCCCGGCGGGAGATTCCGGAGCGTCCGCCATGTGATTCTGGCCTACCTGGCAGGGGATTTTGGCGTCTCTGGCTGGTGGTTCCGGCGAGTCGAAGAGGAGGTTCCGGCGTGCTCGGCAGGTGCATCCGGTGTCTCTGGCACGTCATTCTGGCACGTTCGAGAGGTGGTTCCGGCATGCCTGACAGGTGATTCCGGAGTGTCCGACAAGGGGTTCTGGCACGTCTGAGAGGTGGTTCCGGCATACCCTGCAGGTGATTCTGGCTTGTCTGCCGAGTGGTGCTGGCGTAGCCATCAGGTGATTTTGGCGTGTCCAGCAGGTGGCTCCAGCGAGTAGAGCAGGTTGTTCCAGCGTACTCAGCAGGTGGTTCAGGCGGGTCTGGCAGGTGGTTCCGGTCTCTCTAGTAGGTGGTTCCGGCGTGTCCGGCACGTGCTTCTGGCACGTCTGAGAGCTGGTTCCGGCATGCCCGGCGGGTGATTCCATAGAGTCCGCCACGTGGTTCTGGCCTAGCTGACAGGTGATTTTGGCGTCCCCGGCAGGTGGTTACAGCGAGTTGAGCAGGAGGTTCCGGCATGCTCGGCAGTTGCATCCGGTGTCTCTGGCACGTGGTTCTGGCACGTCTGACATTTGGTTGCATCATGTCTGGCAGGTGATTCCGGAGTGTCCGGCAAGAGGTTCTGGTGTAGCCGGCAGGTGATTTTGGCATGTCCGGCAGGTGGTTCCGGCATGCTCGGCAGGTGGTTCAGGCATGTCTGGTAGGTGGTTCCGGTCTGTCCGCGAGGTGGTTCCGGCGTGTCAGGCACGTGGTTCCGGCATGTGTGACAGGTGGTTCTGGCATGTCCGGCAGGTGATTCTGGATTGTCCACCAAGTGGCTCTGGTGTAACCAGCAGGTGATTCCGGAGTGTACGGCAAGTGGTTCTGGCATAGCTGGCTGGTGATTTTGGGGTGTCCAGCAGGTGGCTCCAGCGAGTCGAGCAAGTTGTTCCGGTGTGCTCAGCAGGTGGTTCAGGCAGGTCCGGCAGGTGTTTCTGGTCTGTCCAGTACGTGGTGCCGGCATGTCCGGCACGTGCTTCCAGTATGTTTGAGAGGTGGTTCCTACCTTCCCGGCGGGAGATTCCGGAGCGTCCGCCATGTGATTCTGGCCTACCTGGCAGGGGATTTTGGCGTCTCTGGCTGGTGGTTCCGGCGAGTCGAAGAGGAGGTTCCGGCGTGCTCGGCAGGTGCATCCGGTGTCTCTGGCACGTCATTCTGGCACGTTCGAGAGGTGGTTCCGGCATGCCTGACAGGTGATTCCGGAGTGTCCGACAAGGGGTTCTGGCACGTCTGAGAGGTGGTTCCGGCATACCCTGCAGGTGATTCTGGCTTGTCTGCCGAGTGGTGCTGGCGTAGCCATCAGGTGATTTTGGCGTGTCCAGCAGGTGGCTCCAGCGAGTAGAGCAGGTTGTTCCAGCGTACTCAGCAGGTGGTTCAGGCGGGTCTGGCAGGTGGTTCCGGTCTCTCTAGTAGGTGGTTCCGGCGTGTCCGGCACGTGCTTCTGGCACGTCTGAGAGCTGGTTCCGGCATGCCCGGCGGGTGATTCCATAGAGTCCGCCACGTGGTTCTGGCCTAGCTGACAGGTGATTTTGGCGTCCCCGGCAGGTGGTTACAGCGAGTTGAGCAGGAGGTTCCGGCATGCTCGGCAGTTGCATCCGGTGTCTCTGGCACGTGGTTCTGGCACGTCTGACATTTGGTTGCATCATGTCTGGCAGGTGATTCCGGAGTGTCCGGCAAGAGGTTCTGGTGTAGCCGGCAGGTGATTTTGGCATGTCCGGCAGGTGTTTCTGGCGAGCTGTTCAGGTGGTTCCGGTGTTCTTGGCAGGTGATTCTGGCGTGTCCGGCAGGTGGTTCCGGTCTGTCCGGTAATGGGTTCCGTCATGTGCCGCGCGTGGTTCTGGCACGTCTGAGAGGTGGTTCCCGCATGCCCGGCAGGTGCTCCAGGAGAGTCCTACAAGTGGTTCTGGCCTAGCCCGCAGGTGATTTTGGCGTGTCCGGCAGGTGGTTCCGGCATGCTCGGCAGGTGGTTCAGGCATGTCTGGTAGGTGGTTCCGGTCTGTCCGCGAGGTGGTTCCGGCGTGTCAGGCACGTGGTTCCGGCATGTGTGACAGGTGGTTCTGGCATGTCCGGCAGGTGATTCTGGATTGTCCACCAAGTGGCTCTGGTGTAACCAGCAGGTGATTCCGGAGTGTACGGCAAGTGGTTCTGGCATAGCTGGCTGGTGATTTTGGGGTGTCCAGCAGGTGGCTCCAGCGAGTCGAGCAAGTTGTTCCGGTGTGCTCAGCAGGTGGTTCAGGCAGGTCCGGCAGGTGTTTCTGGTCTGTCCAGTACGTGGTGCCGGCATGTCCGGCACGTGCTTCCAGTATGTTTGAGAGGTGGTTCCTACCTTCCCGGCGGGAGATTCCGGAGCGTCCGCCATGTGATTCTGGCCTACCTGGCAGGGGATTTTGGCGTCTCTGGCTGGTGGTTCCGGCGAGTCGAAGAGGAGGTTCCGGCGTGCTCGGCAGGTGCATCCGGTGTCTCTGGCACGTCATTCTGGCACGTTCGAGAGGTGGTTCCGGCATGCCTGACAGGTGATTCCGGAGTGTCCGACAAGGGGTTCTGGCACGTCTGAGAGGTGGTTCCGGCATACCCTGCAGGTGATTCTGGCTTGTCTGCCGAGTGGTGCTGGCGTAGCCATCAGGTGATTTTGGCGTGTCCAGCAGGTGGCTCCAGCGAGTAGAGCAGGTTGTTCCAGCGTACTCAGCAGGTGGTTCAGGCGGGTCTGGCAGGTGGTTCCGGTCTCTCTAGTAGGTGGTTCCGGCGTGTCCGGCACGTGCTTCTGGCACGTCTGAGAGCTGGTTCCGGCATGCCCGGCGGGTGATTCCATAGAGTCCGCCACGTGGTTCTGGCCTAGCTGACAGGTGATTTTGGCGTCCCCGGCAGGTGGTTACAGCGAGTTGAGCAGGAGGTTCCGGCATGCTCGGCAGTTGCATCCGGTGTCTCTGGCACGTGGTTCTGGCACGTCTGACATTTGGTTGCATCATGTCTGGCAGGTGATTCCGGAGTGTCCGGCAAGAGGTTCTGGTGTAGCCGGCAGGTGATTTTGGCATGTCCGGCAGGTGTTTCTGGCGAGCTGTTCAGGTGGTTCCGGTGTTCTTGGCAGGTGATTCTGGCGTGTCCGGCAGGTGGTTCCGGTCTGTCCGGTAATGGGTTCCGTCATGTGCCGCGCGTGGTTCTGGCACGTCTGAGAGGTGGTTCCCGCATGCCCGGCAGGTGCTCCAGGAGAGTCCTACAAGTGGTTCTGGCCTAGCCCGCAGGTGATTTTGGCGTGTCCGGCAGGTGGTTCCGGCATGCTCGGCAGGTGGTTCAGGCATGTCTGGTAGGTGGTTCCGGTCTGTCCGCGAGGTGGTTCCGGCGTGTCAGGCACGTGGTTCCGGCATGTGTGACAGGTGGTTCTGGCATGTCCGGCAGGTGATTCTGGATTGTCCACCAAGTGGCTCTGGTGTAACCAGCAGGTGATTCCGGAGTGTACGGCAAGTGGTTCTGGCATAGCTGGCTGGTGATTTTGGGGTGTCCAGCAGGTGGCTCCAGCGAGTCGAGCAAGTTGTTCCGGTGTGCTCAGCAGGTGGTTCAGGCAGGTCCGGCAGGTGTTTCTGGTCTGTCCAGTACGTGGTGCCGGCATGTCCGGCACGTGCTTCCAGTATGTTTGAGAGGTGGTTCCTACCTTCCCGGCGGGAGATTCCGGAGCGTCCGCCATGTGATTCTGGCCTACCTGGCAGGGGATTTTGGCGTCTCTGGCTGGTGGTTCCGGCGAGTCGAAGAGGAGGTTCCGGCGTGCTCGGCAGGTGCATCCGGTGTCTCTGGCACGTCATTCTGGCACGTTCGAGAGGTGGTTCCGGCATGCCTGACAGGTGATTCCGGAGTGTCCGACAAGGGGTTCTGGCACGTCTGAGAGGTGGTTCCGGCATACCCTGCAGGTGATTCTGGCTTGTCTGCCGAGTGGTGCTGGCGTAGCCATCAGGTGATTTTGGCGTGTCCAGCAGGTGGCTCCAGCGAGTAGAGCAGGTTGTTCCAGCGTACTCAGCAGGTGGTTCAGGCGGGTCTGGCAGGTGGTTCCGGTCTCTCTAGTAGGTGGTTCCGGCGTGTCCGGCACGTGCTTCTGGCACGTCTGAGAGCTGGTTCCGGCATGCCCGGCGGGTGATTCCATAGAGTCCGCCACGTGGTTCTGGCCTAGCTGACAGGTGATTTTGGCGTCCCCGGCAGGTGGTTACAGCGAGTTGAGCAGGAGGTTCCGGCATGCTCGGCAGTTGCATCCGGTGTCTCTGGCACGTGGTTCTGGCACGTCTGACATTTGGTTGCATCATGTCTGGCAGGTGATTCCGGAGTGTCCGGCAAGAGGTTCTGGTGTAGCCGGCAGGTGATTTTGGCATGTCCGGCAGGTGTTTCTGGCGAGCTGTTCAGGTGGTTCCGGTGTTCTTGGCAGGTGATTCTGGCGTGTCCGGCAGGTGGTTCCGGTCTGTCCGGTAATGGGTTCCGTCATGTGCCGCGCGTGGTTCTGGCACGTCTGAGAGGTGGTTCCCGCATGCCCGGCAGGTGCTCCAGGAGAGTCCTACAAGTGGTTCTGGCCTAGCCCGCAGGTGATTTTGGCGTGTCCGGCAGGTGGTTCCGGCATGCTCGGCAGGTGGTTCAGGCATGTCTGGTAGGTGGTTCCGGTCTGTCCGCGAGGTGGTTCCGGCGTGTCAGGCACGTGGTTCCGGCATGTGTGACAGGTGGTTCTGGCATGTCCGGCAGGTGATTCTGGATTGTCCACCAAGTGGCTCTGGTGTAACCAGCAGGTGATTCCGGAGTGTACGGCAAGTGGTTCTGGCATAGCTGGCTGGTGATTTTGGGGTGTCCAGCAGGTGGCTCCAGCGAGTCGAGCAAGTTGTTCCGGTGTGCTCAGCAGGTGGTTCAGGCAGGTCCGGCAGGTGTTTCTGGTCTGTCCAGTACGTGGTGCCGGCATGTCCGGCACGTGCTTCCAGTATGTTTGAGAGGTGGTTCCTACCTTCCCGGCGGGAGATTCCGGAGCGTCCGCCATGTGATTCTGGCCTACCTGGCAGGGGATTTTGGCGTCTCTGGCTGGTGGTTCCGGCGAGTCGAAGAGGAGGTTCCGGCGTGCTCGGCAGGTGCATCCGGTGTCTCTGGCACGTCATTCTGGCACGTTCGAGAGGTGGTTCCGGCATGCCTGACAGGTGATTCCGGAGTGTCCGACAAGGGGTTCTGGCACGTCTGAGAGGTGGTTCCGGCATACCCTGCAGGTGATTCTGGCTTGTCTGCCGAGTGGTGCTGGCGTAGCCATCAGGTGATTTTGGCGTGTCCAGCAGGTGGCTCCAGCGAGTAGAGCAGGTTGTTCCAGCGTACTCAGCAGGTGGTTCAGGCGGGTCTGGCAGGTGGTTCCGGTCTCTCTAGTAGGTGGTTCCGGCGTGTCCGGCACGTGCTTCTGGCACGTCTGAGAGCTGGTTCCGGCATGCCCGGCGGGTGATTCCATAGAGTCCGCCACGTGGTTCTGGCCTAGCTGACAGGTGATTTTGGCGTCCCCGGCAGGTGGTTACAGCGAGTTGAGCAGGAGGTTCCGGCATGCTCGGCAGTTGCATCCGGTGTCTCTGGCACGGGGTTCTGGCACGTCTGACATTTGGTTGCATCATGTCTGGCAGGTGATTCCGGAGTGTCCGGCAAGAGGTTCTGGTGTAGCCGGCAGGTGATTTTGGCATGTCCGGCAGGTGTTTCTGGCGAGCTGTTCAGGTGGTTCCGGTGTTCTTGGCAGGTGATTCTGGCGTGTCCGGCAGGTGGTTCCGGTCTGTCCGGTAATGGGTTCCGTCATGTGCCGCACGTGGTTCTGGCACGTCTGAGAGGTGGTTCCCGCATGCCCGGCAGGTGCTCCAGGAGAGTCCTACAAGTGGTTCTGGCCTAGCCCGCAGGTGATTTTGGCGTGTCCGGCAGGTGGTTCCGGCATGCTCGGCAGGTGGTTCCGGCATGTCTGGTAGGTCGTTCCGGTCTGTCCGCGAGGTGGTTCCGGCGTGTCAGGCACGTGGTTCCGGCATGTGTGACAGGTGGTTCTGGCATGTCCGGCAGGTGATTCTGGATTGTCCACCAAGTGGCTCTGGTGTAACCAGCAGGTGATTCCGGAGTGTACGGCAAGTGGTTCTGGCATAGCTGGCTGGTGATTTTGGGGTGTCCAGCAGGTGGCTCCAGCGAGTCGAGCAAGTTGTTCCGGTGTGCTCAGCAGGTGGTTCAGGCAGGTCCGGCAGGTGTTTCTGGTCTGTCCAGTACGTGGTGCCGGCATGTCCGGCACGTGCTTCCAGTATGTTTGAGAGGTGGTTCCTACCTTCCCGGCGGGAGATTCCGGAGCGTCTGCCATGTGATTCTGGCCTACCTGGCAGGGGATTTTGGCGTCTCTGGCTGGTGGTTCCGGCGAGTCGAAGAGGAGGTTCCGGCGTGCTCGGCAGGTGCATCCGGTGTCTCTGGCACGTCATTCTGGCACGTTCGAGAGGTGGTTCCGGCATGCCTGACAGGTGATTCCGGAGTGTCCGACAAGGGGTTCTGGCACGTCTGAGAGGTGGTTCCGGCATACCCTGCAGGTGATTCTGGCTTGTCTGCCGAGTGGTGCTGGCGTAGCCATCAGGTGATTTTGGCGTGTCCAGCAGGTGGCTCCAGCGAGTAGAGCAGGTTGTTCCAGCGTACTCAGCAGGTGGTTCAGGCGGGTCTGGCAGGTGGTTCCGGTCTCTCTAGTAGGTGGTTCCGGCGTGTCCGGCACGTGCTTCTGGCACGTCTGAGAGCTGGTTCCGGCATGCCCGGCGGGTGATTCCATAGAGTCCGCCACGTGGTTCTGGCCTAGCTGACAGGTGATTTTGGCGTCCCCGGCAGGTGGTTACAGCGAGTTGAGCAGGAGGTTCCGGCATGCTCGGCAGTTGCATCCGGTGTCTCTGGCACGTGGTTCTGGCACGTCTGACATTTGGTTGCATCATGTCTGGCAGGTGATTCCGGAGTGTCCGGCAAGAGGTTCTGGTGTAGCCGGCAGGTGATTTTGGCATGTCCGGCAGGTGTTTCTGGCGAGCTGTTCAGGTGGTTCCGGTGTTCTTGGCAGGTGATTCTGGCGTGTCCGGCAGGTGGTTCCGGTCTGTCCGGTAATGGGTTCCGTCATGTGCCGCGCGTGGTTCTGGCACGTCTGAGAGGTGGTTCCCGCATGCCCGGCAGGTGCTCCAGGAGAGTCCTACAAGTGGTTCTGGCCTAGCCCGCAGGTGATTTTGGCGTGTCCGGCAGGTGGTTCCGGCATGCTCGGCAGGTGGTTCAGGCATGTCTGGTAGGTGGTTCCGGTCTGTCCGCGAGGTGGTTCCGGCGTGTCAGGCACGTGGTTCCGGCATGTGTGACAGGTGGTTCTGGCATGTCCGGCAGGTGATTCTGGATTGTCCACCAAGTGGCTCTGGTGTAACCAGCAGGTGATTCCGGAGTGTACGGCAAGTGGTTCTGGCATAGCTGGCTGGTGATTTTGGGGTGTCCAGCAGGTGGCTCCAGCGAGTCGAGCAAGTTGTTCCGGTGTGCTCAGCAGGTGGTTCAGGCAGGTCCGGCAGGTGTTTCTGGTCTGTCCAGTACGTGGTGCCGGCATGTCCGGCACGTGCTTCCAGTATGTTTGAGAGGTGGTTCCTACCTTCCCGGCGGGAGATTCCGGAGCGTCCGCCATGTGATTCTGGCCTACCTGGCAGGGGATTTTGGCGTCTCTGGCTGGTGGTTCCGGCGAGTCGAAGAGGAGGTTCCGGCGTGCTCGGCAGGTGCATCCGGTGTCTCTGGCACGTCATTCTGGCACGTTCGAGAGGTGGTTCCGGCATGCCTGACAGGTGATTCCGGAGTGTCCGACAAGGGGTTCTGGCACGTCTGAGAGGTGGTTCCGGCATACCCTGCAGGTGATTCTGGCTTGTCTGCCGAGTGGTGCTGGCGTAGCCATCAGGTGATTTTGGCGTGTCCAGCAGGTGGCTCCAGCGAGTAGAGCAGGTTGTTCCAGCGTACTCAGCAGGTGGTTCAGGCGGGTCTGGCAGGTGGTTCCGGTCTCTCTAGTAGGTGGTTCCGGCGTGTCCGGCACGTGCTTCTGGCACGTCTGAGAGCTGGTTCCGGCATGCCCGGCGGGTGATTCCATAGAGTCCGCCACGTGATTCTGGCCTAGCTGACAGGTGATTTTGGCGTCCCCGGCAGGTGGTTACAGCGAGTTGAGCAGGAGGTTCCGGCATGCTCGGCAGTTGCATCCGGTGTCTCTGGCACGTGGTTCTGGCACGTCTGACATTTGGTTGCATCATGTCTGGCAGGTGATTCCGGAGTGTCCGGCAAGAGGTTCTGGTGTAGCCGGCAGGTGATTTTGGCATGTCCGGCAGGTGTTTCTGGCGAGCTGTTCAGGTGGTTCCGGTGTTCTTGGCAGGTGATTCTGGCGTGTCCGGCAGGTGGTTCCGGTCTGTCCGGTAATGGGTTCCGTCATGTGCCGCACGTGGTTCTGGCACGTCTGAGAGGTGGTTCCCGCATGCCCGGCAGGTGCTCCAGGAGAGTCCTACAAGTGGTTCTGGCCTAGCCCGCAGGTGATTTTGGCGTGTCCGGCAGGTGGTTCCGGCATATCAGGTAGGTGGTTCCGGTCTGTCCGCGAGGTGGTTCCGGCGTGTCAGGCACGTGGTTCCGGCATGTGTGACAGGTGGTTCTGGCATGTCCGGCAGGTGATTCTGGATTGTCCACCAAGTGGCTCTGGTGTAACCAGCAGGTGATTCCGGAGTGTACGGCAAGTGGTTCTGGCATAGCTGGCTGGTGATTTTGGGGTGTCCAGCAGGTGGCTCCAGCGAGTCGAGCAAGTTGTTCCGGTGTGCTCAGCAGGTGGTTCAGGCAGGTCCGGCAGGTGTTTCTGGTCTGTCCAGTACGTGGTGCCGGCATGTCCGGCACGTGCTTCCAGTATGTTTGAGAGGTGGTTCCTACCTTCCCGGCGGGAGATTCCGGAGCGTCCGCCATGTGATTCTGGCCTACCTGGCAGGGGATTTTGGCGTCTCTGGCTGGTGGTTCCGGCGAGTCGAAGAGGAGGTTCCGGCGTGCTCGGCAGGTGCATCCGGTGTCTCTGGCACGTCATTCTGGCACGTTCGAGAGGTGGTTCCGGCATGCCTGACAGGTGATTCTGGAGTGTCCGACAAGGGGTTCTGGCACGTCTGAGAGGTGGTTCCGGCATACCCTGCAGGTGATTCTGGCTTGTCTGCCGAGTGGTGCTGGCGTAGCCATCAGGTGATTTTGGCGTGTCCAGCAGGTGGCTCCAGCGAGTAGAGCAGGTTGTTCCAGCGTACTCAGCAGGTGGTTCAGGCGGGTCTGGCAGGTGGTTCCGGTCTCTCTAGTAGGTGGTTCCGGCGTGTCCGGCACGTGCTTCTGGCACGTCTGAGAGCTGGTTCCGGCATGCCCGGCGGGTGATTCCATAGAGTCCGCCACGTGGTTCTGGCCTAGCTGACAGGTGATTTTGGCGTCCCCGGCAGGTGGTTACAGCGAGTTGAGCAGGAGGTTCCGGCATGCTCGGCAGTTGCATCCGGTGTCTCTGGCACGTGGTTCTGGCACGTCTGACATTTGGTTGCATCATGTCTGGCAGGTGATTCCGGAGTGTCCGGCAAGAGGTTCTGGTGTAGCCGGCAGGTGATTTTGGCATGTCCGGCAGGTGTTTCTGGCGAGCTGTTCAGGTGGTTCCGGTGTTCTTGGCAGGTGATTCTGGCGTGTCCGGCAGGTGGTTCCGGTCTGTCCGGTAATGGGTTCCGTCATGTGCCGCACGTGGTTCTGGCACGTCTGAGAGGTGGTTCCCGCATGCCCGGCAGGTGCTCCAGGAGAGTCCTACAAGTGGTTCTGGCCTAGCCCGCAGGTGATTTTGGCGTGTCCGGCAGGTGGTTCCGGCATATCTGGTAGGTGGTTCCGGTCTGTCCGCGAGGTGGTTCCGGCGTGTCAGGCACGTGGTTCCGGCATGTGTGACAGGTGGTTCTGGCATGTCCGGCAGGTGATTCTGGATTGTCCACCAAGTGGCTCTGGTGTAACCAGCAGGTGATTCCGGAGTGTACGGCAAGTGGTTCTGGCATAGCTGGCTGGTGATTTTGGGGTGTCCAGCAGGTGGCTCCAGCGAGTCGAGCAAGTTGTTCCGGTGTGCTCAGCAGGTGGTTCAGGCAGGTCCGGCAGGTGTTTCTGGTCTGTCCAGTACGTGGTGCCGGCATGTCCGGCACGTGCTTCCAGTATGTTTGAGAGGTGGTTCCTACCTTCCCGGCGGGAGATTCCGGAGCGTCCGCCATGTGATTCTGGCCTACCTGGCAGGGGATTTTGGCGTCTCTGGCTGGTGGTTCCGGCGAGTCGAAGAGGAGGTTCCGGCGTGCTCGGCAGGTGCATCCGGTGTCTCTGGCACGTCATTCTGGCACGTTCGAGAGGTGGTTCCGGCATGCCTGACAGGTGATTCCGGAGTGTCCGACAAGGGGTTCTGGCACGTCTGAGAGGTGGTTCCGGCATACCCTGCAGGTGATTCTGGCTTGTCTGCCGAGTGGTGCTGGCGTAGCCATCAGGTGATTTTGGCGTGTCCAGCAGGTGGCTCCAGCGAGTAGAGCAGGTTGTTCCAGCGTACTCAGCAGGTGGTTCAGGCGGGTCTGGCAGGTGGTTCCGGTCTCTCTAGTAGGTGGTTCCGGCGTGTCCGGCACGTGCTTCTGGCACGTCTGAGAGCTGGTTCCGGCATGCCCGGCGGGTGATTCCATAGAGTCCGCCACGTGGTTCTGGCCTAGCTGACAGGTGATTTTGGCGTCCCCGGCAGGTGGTTACAGCGAGTTGAGCAGGAGGTTCCGGCATGCTCGGCAGTTGCATCCGGTGTCTCTGGCACGGGGTTCTGGCACGTCTGACATTTGGTTGCATCATGTCTGGCAGGTGATTCCGGAGTGTCCGGCAAGAGGTTCTGGTGTAGCCGGCAGGTGATTTTGGCATGTCCGGCAGGTGTTTCTGGCGAGCTGTTCAGGTGGTTCCGGTGTTCTTGGCAGGTGATTCTGGCGTGTCCGGCAGGTGGTTCCGGTCTGTCCGGTAATGGGTTCCGTCATGTGCCGCACGTGGTTCTGGCACGTCTGAGAGGTGGTTCCCGCATGCCCGGCAGGTGCTCCAGGAGAGTCCTACAAGTGGTTCTGGCCTAGCCCGCAGGTGATTTTGGCGTGTCCGGCAGGTGGTTCCGGCATGTCTGGTAGGTGGTTCCGGTCTGTCCGCGAGGTGGTTCCGGCGTGTCAGGCACGTGGTTCCGGCATGTGTGACAGGTGGTTCTGGCATGTCCGGCAGGTGATTCTGGATTGTCCACCAAGTGGCTCTGGTGTAACCAGCAGGTGATTCCGGAGTGTACGGCAAGTGGTTCTGGCATAGCTGGCTGGTGATTTTGGGGTGTCCAGCAGGTGGCTCCAGCGAGTCGAGCAAGTTGTTCCGGTGTGCTCAGCAGGTGGTTCAGGCAGGTCCGGCAGGTGTTTCTGGTCTGTCCAGTACGTGGTGCCGGCATGTCCGGCACGTGCTTCCAGTATGTTTGAGAGGTGGTTCCTACCTTCCCGGCGGGAGATTCCGGAGCGTCCGCCATGTGATTCTGGCCTACCTGGCAGGGGATTTTGGCGTCTCTGGCTGGTGGTTCCGGCGAGTCGAAGAGGAGGTTCCGGCGTGCTCGGCAGGTGCATCCGGTGTCTCTGGCACGTCATTCTGGCACGTTCGAGAGGTGGTTCCGGCATGCCTGACAGGTGATTCCGGAGTGTCCGACAAGGGGTTCTGGCACGTCTGAGAGGTGGTTCCGGCATACCCTGCAGGTGATTCTGGCTTGTCTGCCGAGTGGTGCTGGCGTAGCCATCAGGTGATTTTGGCGTGTCCAGCAGGTGGCTCCAGCGAGTAGAGCAGGTTGTTCCAGCGTACTCAGCAGGTGGTTCAGGCGGGTCTGGCAGGTGGTTCCGGTCTCTCTAGTAGGTGGTTCCGGCGTGTCCGGCACGTGCTTCTGGCACGTCTGAGAGCTGGTTCCGGCATGCCCGGCGGGTGATTCCATAGAGTCCGCCACGTGGTTCTGGCCTAGCTGACAGGTGATTTTGGCGTCCCCGGCAGGTGGTTACAGCGAGTTGAGCAGGAGGTTCCGGCATGCTCGGCAGTTGCATCCGGTGTCTCTGGCACGGGGTTCTGGCACGTCTGACATTTGGTTGCATCATGTCTGGCAGGTGATTCCGGAGTGTCCGGCAAGAGGTTCTGGTGTAGCCGGCAGGTGATTTTGGCATGTCCGGCAGGTGTTTCTGGCGAGCTGTTCAGGTGGTTCCGGTGTTCTTGGCAGGTGATTCTGGCGTGTCCGGCAGGTGGTTCCGGTCTGTCCGGTAATGGGTTCCGTCATGTGCCGCACGTGGTTCTGGCACGTCTGAGAGGTGGTTCCCGCATGCCCGGCAGGTGCTCCAGGAGAGTCCTACAAGTGGTTCTGGCCTAGCCCGCAGGTGATTTTGGCGTGTCCGGCAGGTGGTTCCGGCATGCTCGGCAGGTGGTTCCGGCATGTCTGGTAGGTCGTTCCGGTCTGTCCGCGAGGTGGTTCCGGCGTGTCAGGCACGTGGTTCCGGCATGTGTGACAGGTGGTTCTGGCATGTCCGGCAGGTGATTCTGGATTGTCCACCAAGTGGCTCTGGTGTAACCAGCAGGTGATTCCGGAGTGTACGGCAAGTGGTTCTGGCATAGCTGGCTGGTGATTTTGGGGTGTCCAGCAGGTGGCTCCAGCGAGTCGAGCAAGTTGTTCCGGTGTGCTCAGCAGGTGGTTCAGGCAGGTCCGGCAGGTGTTTCTGGTCTGTCCAGTACGTGGTGCCGGCATGTCCGGCACGTGCTTCCAGTATGTTTGAGAGGTGGTTCCTACCTTCCCGGCGGGAGATTCCGGAGCGTCTGCCATGTGATTCTGGCCTACCTGGCAGGGGATTTTGGCGTCTCTGGCTGGTGGTTCCGGCGAGTCGAAGAGGAGGTTCCGGCGTGCTCGGCAGGTGCATCCGGTGTCTCTGGCACGTCATTCTGGCACGTTCGAGAGGTGGTTCCGGCATGCCTGACAGGTGATTCCGGAGTGTCCGACAAGGGGTTCTGGCACGTCTGAGAGGTGGTTCCGGCATACCCTGCAGGTGATTCTGGCTTGTCTGCCGAGTGGTGCTGGCGTAGCCATCAGGTGATTTTGGCGTGTCCAGCAGGTGGCTCCAGCGAGTAGAGCAGGTTGTTCCAGCGTACTCAGCAGGTGGTTCAGGCGGGTCTGGCAGGTGGTTCCGGTCTCTCTAGTAGGTGGTTCCGGCGTGTCCGGCACGTGCTTCTGGCACGTCTGAGAGCTGGTTCCGGCATGCCCGGCGGGTGATTCCATAGAGTCCGCCACGTGGTTCTGGCCTAGCTGACAGGTGATTTTGGCGTCCCCGGCAGGTGGTTACAGCGAGTTGAGCAGGAGGTTCCGGCATGCTCGGCAGTTGCATCCGGTGTCTCTGGCACGTGGTTCTGGCACGTCTGACATTTGGTTGCATCATGTCTGGCAGGTGATTCCGGAGTGTCCGGCAAGAGGTTCTGGTGTAGCCGGCAGGTGATTTTGGCATGTCCGGCAGGTGTTTCTGGCGAGCTGTTCAGGTGGTTCCGGTGTTCTTGGCAGGTGATTCTGGCGTGTCCGGCAGGTGGTTCCGGTCTGTCCGGTAATGGGTTCCGTCATGTGCCGCGCGTGGTTCTGGCACGTCTGAGAGGTGGTTCCCGCATGCCCGGCAGGTGCTCCAGGAGAGTCCTACAAGTGGTTCTGGCCTAGCCCGCAGGTGATTTTGGCGTGTCCGGCAGGTGGTTCCGGCATGCTCGGCAGGTGGTTCAGGCATGTCTGGTAGGTGGTTCCGGTCTGTCCGCGAGGTGGTTCCGGCGTGTCAGGCACGTGGTTCCGGCATGTGTGACAGGTGGTTCTGGCATGTCCGGCAGGTGATTCTGGATTGTCCACCAAGTGGCTCTGGTGTAACCAGCAGGTGATTCCGGAGTGTACGGCAAGTGGTTCTGGCATAGCTGGCTGGTGATTTTGGGGTGTCCAGCAGGTGGCTCCAGCGAGTCGAGCAAGTTGTTCCGGTGTGCTCAGCAGGTGGTTCAGGCAGGTCCGGCAGGTGTTTCTGGTCTGTCCAGTACGTGGTGCCGGCATGTCCGGCACGTGCTTCCAGTATGTTTGAGAGGTGGTTCCTACCTTCCCGGCGGGAGATTCCGGAGCGTCCGCCATGTGATTCTGGCCTACCTGGCAGGGGATTTTGGCGTCTCTGGCTGGTGGTTCCGGCGAGTCGAAGAGGAGGTTCCGGCGTGCTCGGCAGGTGCATCCGGTGTCTCTGGCACGTCATTCTGGCACGTTCGAGAGGTGGTTCCGGCATGCCTGACAGGTGATTCCGGAGTGTCCGACAAGGGGTTCTGGCACGTCTGAGAGGTGGTTCCGGCATACCCTGCAGGTGATTCTGGCTTGTCTGCCGAGTGGTGCTGGCGTAGCCATCAGGTGATTTTGGCGTGTCCAGCAGGTGGCTCCAGCGAGTAGAGCAGGTTGTTCCAGCGTACTCAGCAGGTGGTTCAGGCGGGTCTGGCAGGTGGTTCCGGTCTCTCTAGTAGGTGGTTCCGGCGTGTCCGGCACGTGCTTCTGGCACGTCTGAGAGCTGGTTCCGGCATGCCCGGCGGGTGATTCCATAGAGTCCGCCACGTGGTTCTGGCCTAGCTGACAGGTGATTTTGGCGTCCCCGGCAGGTGGTTACAGCGAGTTGAGCAGGAGGTTCCGGCATGCTCGGCAGTTGCATCCGGTGTCTCTGGCACGTGGTTCTGGCACGTCTGACATTTGGTTGCATCATGTCTGGCAGGTGATTCCGGAGTGTCCGGCAAGAGGTTCTGGTGTAGCCGGCAGGTGATTTTGGCATGTCCGGCAGGTGTTTCTGGCGAGCTGTTCAGGTGGTTCCGGTGTTCTTGGCAGGTGATTCTGGCGTGTCCGGCAGGTGGTTCCGGTCTGTCCGGTAATGGGTTCCGTCATGTGCCGCGCGTGGTTCTGGCACGTCTGAGAGGTGGTTCCCGCATGCCCGGCAGGTGCTCCAGGAGAGTCCTACAAGTGGTTCTGGCCTAGCCCGCAGGTGATTTTGGCGTGTCCGGCAGGTGGTTCCGGCATGCTCGGCAGGTGGTTCAGGCATGTCTGGTAGGTGGTTCCGGTCTGTCCGCGAGGTGGTTCCGGCGTGTCAGGCATGTGGTTCCGGCATGTGTGACAGGTGGTTCTGGCATGTCCGGCAGGTGATTCTGGATTGTCCACCAAGTGGCTCTGGTGTAACCAGCAGGTGATTCCGGAGTGTACGGCAAGTGGTTCTGGCATAGCTGGCTGGTGATTTTGGGGTGTCCAGCAGGTGGCTCCAGCGAGTCGAGCAAGTTGTTCCGGTGTGCTCAGCAGGTGGTTCAGGCAGGTCCGGCAGGTGTTTCTGGTCTGTCCAGTACGTGGTGCCGGCATGTCCGGCACGTGCTTCCAGTATGTTTGAGAGGTGGTTCCTACCTTCCCGGCGGGAGATTCCGGAGCGTCCGCCATGTGATTCTGGCCTACCTGGCAGGGGATTTTGGCGTCTCTGGCTGGTGGTTCCGGCGAGTCGAAGAGGAGGTTCCGGCGTGCTCGGCAGGTGCATCCGGTGTCTCTGGCACGTCATTCTGGCACGTTCGAGAGGTGGTTCCGGCATGCCTGACAGGTGATTCCGGAGTGTCCGACAAGGGGTTCTGGCACGTCTGAGAGGTGGTTCCGGCATACCCTGCAGGTGATTCTGGCTTGTCTGCCGAGTGGTGCTGGCGTAGCCATCAGGTGATTTTGGCGTGTCCAGCAGGTGGCTCCAGCGAGTAGAGCAGGTTGTTCCAGCGTACTCAGCAGGTGGTTCAGGCGGGTCTGGCAGGTGGTTCCGGTCTCTCTAGTAGGTGGTTCCGGCGTGTCCGGCACGTGCTTCTGGCACGTCTGAGAGCTGGTTCCGGCATGCCCGGCGGGTGATTCCATAGAGTCCGCCACGTGGTTCTGGCCTAGCTGACAGGTGATTTTGGCGTCCCCGGCAGGTGGTTACAGCGAGTTGAGCAGGAGGTTCCGGCATGCTCGGCAGTTGCATCCGGTGTCTCTGGCACGTGGTTCTGGCACGTCTGACATTTGGTTGCATCATGTCTGGCAGGTGATTCCGGAGTGTCCGGCAAGAGGTTCTGGTGTAGCCGGCAGGTGATTTTGGCATGTCCGGCAGGTGTTTCTGGCGAGCTGTTCAGGTGGTTCCGGTGTTCTTGGCAGGTGATTCTGGCGTGTCCGGCAGGTGGTTCCGGTCTGTCCGGTAATGGGTTCCGTCATGTGCCGCACGTGGTTCTGGCACGTCTGAGAGGTGGTTCCCGCATGCCCGGCAGGTGCTCCAGGAGAGTCCTACAAGTGGTTCTGGCCTAGCCCGCAGGTGATTTTGGCGTGTCCGGCAGGTGGTTCCGGCATGTCTGGTAGGTGGTTCCGGTCTGTCCGCGAGGTGGTTCCGGCGTGTCAGGCACGTGGTTCCGGCATGTGTGACAGGTGGTTCTGGCATGTCCGGCAGGTGATTCTGGATTGTCCACCAAGTGGCTCTGGTGTAACCAGCAGGTGATTCCGGAGTGTACGGCAAGTGGTTCTGGCATAGCTGGCTGGTGATTTTGGGGTGTCCAGCAGGTGGCTCCAGCGAGTCGAGCAAGTTGTTCCGGTGTGCTCAGCAGGTGGTTCAGGCAGGTCCGGCAGGTGTTTCTGGTCTGTCCAGTACGTGGTGCCGGCATGTCCGGCACGTGCTTCCAGTATGTTTGAGAGGTGGTTCCTACCTTCCCGGCGGGAGATTCCGGAGCGTCCGCCATGTGATTCTGGCCTACCTGGCAGGGGATTTTGGCGTCTCTGGCTGGTGGTTCCGGCGAGTCGAAGAGGAGGTTCCGGCGTGCTCGGCAGGTGCATCCGGTGTCTCTGGCACGTCATTCTGGCACGTTCGAGAGGTGGTTCCGGCATGCCTGACAGGTGATTCCGGAGTGTCCGACAAGGGGTTCTGGCACGTCTGAGAGGTGGTTCCGGCATACCCTGCAGGTGATTCTGGCTTGTCTGCCGAGTGGTGCTGGCGTAGCCATCAGGTGATTTTGGCGTGTCCAGCAGGTGGCTCCAGCGAGTAGAGCAGGTTGTTCCAGCGTACTCAGCAGGTGGTTCAGGCGGGTCTGGCAGGTGGTTCCGGTCTCTCTAGTAGGTGGTTCCGGCGTGTCCGGCACGTGCTTCTGGCACGTCTGAGAGCTGGTTCCGGCATGCCCGGCGGGTGATTCCATAGAGTCCGCCACGTGGTTCTGGCCTAGCTGACAGGTGATTTTGGCGTCCCCGGCAGGTGGTTACAGCGAGTTGAGCAGGAGGTTCCGGCATGCTCGGCAGTTGCATCCGGTGTCTCTGGCACGTGGTTCTGGCACGTCTGACATTTGGTTGCATCATGTCTGGCAGGTGATTCCGGAGTGTCCGGCAAGAGGTTCTGGTGTAGCCGGCAGGTGATTTTGGCATGTCCGGCAGGTGTTTCTGGCGAGCTGTTCAGGTGGTTCCGGTGTTCTTGGCAGGTGATTCTGGCGTGTCCGGCAGGTGGTTCCGGTCTGTCCGGTAATGGGTTCCGTCATGTGCCGCACGTGGTTCTGGCACGTCTGAGAGGTGGTT
The DNA here is from genome assembly GCF_041296235.1 of Equus asinus. Lineage (NCBI taxonomy): Eukaryota > Metazoa > Chordata > Mammalia > Perissodactyla > Equidae > Equus > Equus asinus. Next base: position 71,910 of record NW_027225219.1, read on the forward strand.
CCCGCATGCCCGGCAGGTGCTCCAGGAGAGTCCTACAAGTGGTTCTGGCCTAGCCCGCAGGTGATTTTGGCGTGTCCGGCAGGTGGTTCCGGCATGTCTGGTAGGTGGTTCCGGTCTGTCCGCGAGGTGGTTCCGGCGTGTCAGGCACGTGGTTCCGGCATGTGTGACAGGTGGTTCTGGCATGTCCGGCAGGTGATTCTGGATTGTCCACCAAGTGGCTCTGGTGTAACCAGCAGGTGATTCCGGAGTGTACGGCCAGTGGTTCTGGCATAGCTGGCTGGTGATTTTGGGGTGTCCAGCAGGTGGCTCCAGCGAGTCGAGCAAGTTGTTCCGGTGTGCTCAGCAGGTGGTTCAGGCAGGTCCGGCAGGTGTTTCTGGTCTGTCCAGTACGTGGTGCCGGCATGTCCGGCACGTGCTTCCAGTATGTTTGAGAGGTGGTTCCTACCTTCCCGGCGGGAGATTCCGGAGCGTCCGCCATGTGATTCTGGCCTACCTGGCAGGGGATTTTGGCGTCTCTGGCTGGTGGTTCCGGCGAGTCGAAGAGGAGGTTCCGGCGTGCTCGGCAGGTGCATCCGGTGTCTCTGGCACGTCATTCTGGCACGTTCGAGAGGTGGTTCCGGCATGCCTGACAGGTGATTCCGGAGTGTCCGACAAGGGGTTCTGGCACGTCTGAGAGGTGGTTCCGGCATACCCTGCAGGTGATTCTGGCTTGTCTGCCGAGTGGTGCTGGCGTAGCCATCAGGTGATTTTGGCGTGTCCAGCAGGTGGCTCCAGCGAGTAGAGCAGGTTGTTCCAGCGTACTCAGCAGGTGGTTCAGGCGGGTCTGGCAGGTGGTTCCGGTCTCTCTAGTAGGTGGTTCCGGCGTGTCCGGCACGTGCTTCTGGCACGTCTGAGAGCTGGTTCCGGCATGCCCGGCGGGTGATTCCATAGAGTCCGCCACGTGGTTCTGGCCTAGCTGACAGGTGATTTTGGCGTCCCCGGCAGGTGGTTACAGCGAGTTGAGCAGGAGGTTCCGGCATGCTCGGCAGTTGCATCCGGTGTCTCTGGCACGTGGTTCTGGCACGTCTGACATTTGGTTGCATCATGTCTGGCAGGTGATTCCGGAGTGTCCGGCAAGAGGTTCTGGTGTAGCCGGCAGGTGATTTTGGCATGTCCGGCAGGTGTTTCTGGCGAGCTGTTCAGGTGGTTCCGGTGTTCTTGGCAGGTGATTCTGGCGTGTCCGGCAGGTGGTTCCGGTCTGTCCGGTAATGGGTTCCGTCATGTGCCGCGCGTGGTTCTGGCACGTCTGAGAGGTGGTTCCCGCATGCCCGGCAGGTGCTCCAGGAGAGTCCTACAAGTGGTTCTGGCCTAGCCCGCAGGTGATTTTGGCGTGTCCGGCAGGTGGTTCCGGCATGCTCGGCAGGTGGTTCAGGCATGTCTGGTAGGTGGTTCCGGTCTGTCCGCGAGGTGGTTCCGGCGTGTCAGGCACGTGGTTCCGGCATGTGTGACAGGTGGTTCTGGCATGTCCGGCAGGTGATTCTGGATTGTCCACCAAGTGGCTCTGGTGTAACCAGCAGGTGATTCCGGAGTGTACGGCCAGTGGTTCTGGCATAGCTGGCTGGTGATTTTGGGGTGTCCAGCAGGTGGCTCCAGCGAGTCGAGCAAGTTGTTCCGGTGTGCTCAGCAGGTGGTTCAGGCAGGTCCGGCAGGTGTTTCTGGTCTGTCCAGTACGTGGTGCCGGCATGTCCGGCACGTGCTTCCAGTATGTTTGAGAGGTGGTTCCTACCTTCCCGGCGGGAGATTCCGGAGCGTCCGCCATGTGATTCTGGCCTACCTGGCAGGGGATTTTGGCGTCTCTGGCTGGTGGTTCCGGCGAGTCGAAGAGGAGGTTCCGGCGTGCTCGGCAGGTGCATCCGGTGTCTCTGGCACGTCATTCTGGCACGTTCGAGAGGTGGTTCCGGCATGCCTGACAGGTGATTCCGGAGTGTCCGACAAGGGGTTCTGGCACGTCTGAGAGGTGGTTCCGGCATACCCTGCAGGTGATTCTGGCTTGTCTGCCGAGTGGTGCTGGCGTAGCCATCAGGTGATTTTGGCGTGTCCAGCAGGTGGCTCCAGCGAGTAGAGCAGGTTGTTCCAGCGTACTCAGTAGGTGGTTCAGGCGGGTCTGGCAGGTGGTTCCGGTCTCTCTAGTAGGTGGTTCCGGCGTGTCCGGCACGTGCTTCTGGCACGTCTGAGAGCTGGTTCCGGCATGCCCGGCGGGTGATTCCATAGAGTCCGCCACGTGGTTCTGGCCTAGCTGACAGGTGATTTTGGCGTCCCCGGCAGGTGGTTACAGCGAGTTGAGCAGGAGGTTCCGGCATGCTCGGCAGTTGCATCCGGTGTCTCTGGCACGTGGTTCTGGCACGTCTGACATTTGGTTGCATCATGTCTGGCAGGTGATTCCGGAGTGTCCGGCAAGAGGTTCTGGTGTAGCCGGCAGGTGATTTTGGCATGTCCGGCAGGTGTTTCTGGCGAGCTGTTCAGGTGGTTCCGGTGTTCTTGGCAGGTGATTCTGGCGTGTCCGGCAGGTGGTTCCGGTCTGTCCGGTAATGGGTTCCGTCATGTGCCGCACGTGGTTCTGGCACGTCTGAGAGGTGGTTCCCGCATGCCCGGCAGGTGCTCCAGGAGAGTCCTACAAGTGGTTCTGGCCTAGCCCGCAGGTGATTTTGGCGTGTCCGGCAGGTGGTTCCGGCATGTCTGGTAGGTGGTTCCGGTCTGTCCGCGAGGTGGTTCCGGCGTGTCAGGCACGTGGTTCCGGCATGTGTGACAGGTGGTTCTGGCATGTCCGGCAGGTGATTCTGGATTGTCCACCAAGTGGCTCTGGTGTAACCAGCAGGTGATTCCGGAGTGTACGGCCAGTGGTTCTGGCATAGCTGGCTGGTGATTTTGGGGTGTCCAGCAGGTGGCTCCAGCGAGTCGAGCAAGTTGTTCCGGTGTGCTCAGCAGGTGGTTCAGGCAGGTCCGGCAGGTGTTTCTGGTCTGTCCAGTACGTGGTGCCGGCATGTCCGGCACGTGCTTCCAGTATGTTTGAGAGGTGGTTCCTACCTTCCCGGCGGGAGATTCCGGAGCGTCCGCCATGTGATTCTGGCCTACCTGGCAGGGGATTTTGGCGTCTCTGGCTGGTGGTTCCGGCGAGTCGAAGAGGAGGTTCCGGCGTGCTCGGCAGGTGCATCCGGTGTCTCTGGCACGTCATTCTGGCACGTTCGAGAGGTGGTTCCGGCATGCCTGACAGGTGATTCCGGAGTGTCCGACAAGGGGTTCTGGCACGTCTGAGAGGTGGTTCCGGCATACCCTGCAGGTGATTCTGGCTTGTCTGCCGAGTGGTGCTGGCGTAGCCATCAGGTGATTTTGGCGTGTCCAGCAGGTGGCTCCAGCGAGTAGAGCAGGTTGTTCCAGCGTACTCAGCAGGTGGTTCAGGCGGGTCTGGCAGGTGGTTCCGGTCTCTCTAGTAGGTGGTTCCGGCGTGTCCGGCACGTGCTTCTGGCACGTCTGAGAGCTGGTTCCGGCATGCCCGGCGGGTGATTCCATAGAGTCCGCCACGTGGTTCTGGCCTAGCTGACAGGTGATTTTGGCGTCCCCGGCAGGTGGTTACAGCGAGTTGAGCAGGAGGTTCCGGCATGCTCGGCAGTTGCATCCGGTGTCTCTGGCACGTGGTTCTGGCACGTCTGACATTTGGTTGCATCATGTCTGGCAGGTGATTCCGGAGTGTCCGGCAAGAGGTTCTGGTGTAGCCGGCAGGTGATTTTGGCATGTCCGGCAGGTGTTTCTGGCGAGCTGTTCAGGTGGTTCCGGTGTTCTTGGCAGGTGATTCTGGCGTGTCCGGCAGGTGGTTCCGGTCTGTCCGGTAATGGGTTCCGTCATGTGCCGCGCGTGGTTCTGGCACGTCTGAGAGGTGGTTCCCGCATGCCCGGCAGGTGCTCCAGGAGAGTCCTACAAGTGGTTCTGGCCTAGCCCGCAGGTGATTTTGGCGTGTCCGGCAGGTGGTTCCGGCATGCTCGGCAGGTGGTTCAGGCATGTCTGGTAGGTGGTTCCGGTCTGTCCGCGAGGTGGTTCCGGCGTGTCAGGCACGTGGTTCCGGCATGTGTGACAGGTGGTTCTGGCATGTCCGGCAGGTGATTCTGGATTGTCCACCAAGTGGCTCTGGTGTAACCAGCAGGTGATTCCGGAGTGTACGGCCAGTGGTTCTGGCATAGCTGGCTGGTGATTTTGGGGTGTCCAGCAGGTGGCTCCAGCGAGTCGAGCAAGTTGTTCCGGTGTGCTCAGCAGGTGGTTCAGGCAGGTCCGGCAGGTGTTTCTGGTCTGTCCAGTACGTGGTGCCGGCATGTCCGGCACGTGCTTCCAGTATGTTTGAGAGGTGGTTCCTACCTTCCCGGCGGGAGATTCCGGAGCGTCCGCCATGTGATTCTGGCCTACCTGGCAGGGGATTTTGGCGTCTCTGGCTGGTGGTTCCGGCGAGTCGAAGAGGAGGTTCCGGCGTGCTCGGCAGGTGCATCCGGTGTCTCTGGCACGTCATTCTGGCACGTTCGAGAGGTGGTTCCGGCATGCCTGACAGGTGATTCCGGAGTGTCCGACAAGGGGTTCTGGCACGTCTGAGAGGTGGTTCCGGCATACCCTGCAGGTGATTCTGGCTTGTCTGCCGAGTGGTGCTGGCGTAGCCATCAGGTGATTTTGGCGTGTCCAGCAGGTGGCTCCAGCGAGTAGAGCAGGTTGTTCCAGCGTACTCAGTAGGTGGTTCAGGCGGGTCTGGCAGGTGGTTCCGGTCTCTCTAGTAGGTGGTTCCGGCGTGTCCGGCACGTGCTTCTGGCACGTCTGAGAGCTGGTTCCGGCATGCCCGGCGGGTGATTCCATAGAGTCCGCCACGTGGTTCTGGCCTAGCTGACAGGTGATTTTGGCGTCCCCGGCAGGTGGTTACAGCGAGTTGAGCAGGAGGTTCCGGCATGCTCGGCAGTTGCATCCGGTGTCTCTGGCACGTGGTTCTGGCACGTCTGACATTTGGTTGCATCATGTCTGGCAGGTGATTCCGGAGTGTCCGGCAAGAGGTTCTGGTGTAGCCGGCAGGTGATTTTGGCATGTCCGGCAGGTGTTTCTGGCGAGCTGTTCAGGTGGTTCCGGTGTTCTTGGCAGGTGATTCTGGCGTGTCCGGCAGGTGGTTCCGGTCTGTCCGGTAATGGGTTCCGTCATGTGCCGCGCGTGGTTCTGGCACGTCTGAGAGGTGGTTCCCGCATGCCCGGCAGGTGCTCCAGGAGAGTCCTACAAGTGGTTCTGGCCTAGCCCGCAGGTGATTTTGGCGTGTCCGGCAGGTGGTTCCGGCATGCTCGGCAGGTGGTTCAGGCATGTCTGGTAGGTGGTTCCGGTCTGTCCGCGAGGTGGTTCCGGCGTGTCAGGCACGTGGTTCCGGCATGTGTGACAGGTGGTTCTGGCATGTCCGGCAGGTGATTCTGGATTGTCCACCAAGTGGCTCTGGTGTAACCAGCAGGTGATTCCGGAGTGTACGGCAAGTGGTTCTGGCATAGCTGGCTGGTGATTTTGGGGTGTCCAGCAGGTGGCTCCAGCGAGTCGAGCAAGTTGTTCCGGTGTGCTCAGCAGGTGGTTCAGGCAGGTCCGGCAGGTGTTTCTGGTCTGTCCAGTACGTGGTGCCGGCATGTCCGGCACGTGCTTCCAGTATGTTTGAGAGGTGGTTCCTACCTTCCCGGCGGGAGATTCCGGAGCGTCCGCCATGTGATTCTGGCCTACCTGGCAGGGGATTTTGGCGTCTCTGGCTGGTGGTTCCGGCGAGTCGAAGAGGAGGTTCCGGCGTGCTCGGCAGGTGCATCCGGTGTCTCTGGCACGTCATTCTGGCACGTTCGAGAGGTGGTTCCGGCATGCCTGACAGGTGATTCCGGAGTGTCCGACAAGGGGTTCTGGCACGTCTGAGAGGTGGTTCCGGCATACCCTGCAGGTGATTCTGGCTTGTCTGCCGAGTGGTGCTGGCGTAGCCATCAGGTGATTTTGGCGTGTCCAGCAGGTGGCTCCAGCGAGTAGAGCAGGTTGTTCCAGCGTACTCAGCAGGTGGTTCAGGCGGGTCTGGCAGGTGGTTCCGGTCTCTCTAGTAGGTGGTTCCGGCGTGTCCGGCACGTGCTTCTGGCACGTCTGAGAGCTGGTTCCGGCATGCCCGGCGGGTGATTCCATAGAGTCCGCCACGTGGTTCTGGCCTAGCTGACAGGTGATTTTGGCGTCCCCGGCAGGTGGTTACAGCGAGTTGAGCAGGAGGTTCCGGCATGCTCGGCAGTTGCATCCGGTGTCTCTGGCACGTGGTTCTGGCACGTCTGACATTTGGTTGCATCATGTCTGGCAGGTGATTCCGGAGTGTCCGGCAAGAGGTTCTGGTGTAGCCGGCAGGTGATTTTGGCATGTCCGGCAGGTGTTTCTGGCGAGCTGTTCAGGTGGTTCCGGTGTTCTTGGCAGGTGATTCTGGCGTGTCCGGCAGGTGGTTCCGGTCTGTCCGGTAATGGGTTCCGTCATGTGCCGCGCGTGGTTCTGGCACGTCTGAGAGGTGGTTCCCGCATGCCCGGCAGGTGCTCCAGGAGAGTCCTACAAGTGGTTCTGGCCTAGCCCGCAGGTGATTTTGGCGTGTCCGGCAGGTGGTTCCGGCATGCTCGGCAGGTGGTTCAGGCATGTCTGGTAGGTGGTTCCGGTCTGTCCGCGAGGTGGTTCCGGCGTGTCAGGCACGTGGTTCCGGCATGTGTGACAGGTGGTTCTGGCATGTCCGGCAGGTGATTCTGGATTGTCCACCAAGTGGCTCTGGTGTAACCAGCAGGTGATTCCGGAGTGTACGGCAAGTGGTTCTGGCATAGCTGGCTGGTGATTTTGGGGTGTCCAGCAGGTGGCTCCAGCGAGTCGAGCAAGTTGTTCCGGTGTGCTCAGCAGGTGGTTCAGGCAGGTCCGGCAGGTGTTTCTGGTCTGTCCAGTACGTGGTGCCGGCATGTCCGGCACGTGCTTCCAGTATGTTTGAGAGGTGGTTCCTACCTTCCCGGCGGGAGATTCCGGAGCGTCCGCCATGTGATTCTGGCCTACCTGGCAGGGGATTTTGGCGTCTCTGGCTGGTGGTTCCGGCGAGTCGAAGAGGAGGTTCCGGCGTGCTCGGCAGGTGCATCCGGTGTCTCTGGCACGTCATTCTGGCACGTTCGAGAGGTGGTTCCGGCATGCCTGACAGGTGATTCCGGAGTGTCCGACAAGGGGTTCTGGCACGTCTGAGAGGTGGTTCCGGCATACCCTGCAGGTGATTCTGGCTTGTCTGCCGAGTGGTGCTGGCGTAGCCATCAGGTGATTTTGGCGTGTCCAGCAGGTGGCTCCAGCGAGTAGAGCAGGTTGTTCCAGCGTACTCAGCAGGTGGTTCAGGCGGGTCTGGCAGGTGGTTCCGGTCTCTCTAGTAGGTGGTTCCGGCGTGTCCGGCACGTGCTTCTGGCACGTCTGAGAGCTGGTTCCGGCATGCCCGGCGGGTGATTCCATAGAGTCCGCCACGTGGTTCTGGCCTAGCTGACAGGTGATTTTGGCGTCCCCGGCAGGTGGTTACAGCGAGTTGAGCAGGAGGTTCCGGCATGCTCGGCAGTTGCATCCGGTGTCTCTGGCACGTGGTTCTGGCACGTCTGACATTTGGTTGCATCATGTCTGGCAGGTGATTCCGGAGTGTCCGGCAAGAGGTTCTGGTGTAGCCGGCAGGTGATTTTGGCATGTCCGGCAGGTGTTTCTGGCGAGCTGTTCAGGTGGTTCCGGTGTTCTTGGCAGGTGATTCTGGCGTGTCCGGCAGGTGGTTCCGGTCTGTCCGGTAATGGGTTCCGTCATGTGCCGCGCGTGGTTCTGGCACGTCTGAGAGGTGGTTCCCGCATGCCCGGCAGGTGCTCCAGGAGAGTCCTACAAGTGGTTCTGGCCTAGCCCGCAGGTGATTTTGGCGTGTCCGGCAGGTGGTTCCGGCATGCTCGGCAGGTGGTTCAGGCATGTCTGGTAGGTGGTTCCGGTCTGTCCGCGAGGTGGTTCCGGCGTGTCAGGCATGTGGTTCCGGCATGTGTGACAGGTGGTTCTGGCATGTCCGGCAGGTGATTCTGGATTGTCCACCAAGTGGCTCTGGTGTAACCAGCAGGTGATTCCGGAGTGTACGGCAAGTGGTTCTGGCATAGCTGGCTGGTGATTTTGGGGTGTCCAGCAGGTGGCTCCAGCGAGTCGAGCAAGTTGTTCCGGTGTGCTCAGCAGGTGGTTCAGGCAGGTCCGGCAGGTGTTTCTGGTCTGTCCAGTACGTGGTGCCGGCATGTCCGGCACGTGCTTCCAGTATGTTTGAGAGGTGGTTCCTACCTTCCCGGCGGGAGATTCCGGAGCGTCCGCCATGTGATTCTGGCCTACCTGGCAGGGGATTTTGGCGTCTCTGGCTGGTGGTTCCGGCGAGTCGAAGAGGAGGTTCCGGCGTGCTCGGCAGGTGCATCCGGTGTCTCTGGCACGTCATTCTGGCACGTTCGAGAGGTGGTTCCGGCATGCCTGACAGGTGATTCCGGAGTGTCCGACAAGGGGTTCTGGCACGTCTGAGAGGTGGTTCCGGCATACCCTGCAGGTGATTCTGGCTTGTCTGCCGAGTGGTGCTGGCGTAGCCATCAGGTGATTTTGGCGTGTCCAGCAGGTGGCTCCAGCGAGTAGAGCAGGTTGTTCCAGCGTACTCAGCAGGTGGTTCAGGCGGGTCTGGCAGGTGGTTCCGGTCTCTCTAGTAGGTGGTTCCGGCGTGTCCGGCACGTGCTTCTGGCACGTCTGAGAGCTGGTTCCGGCATGCCCGGCGGGTGATTCCATAGAGTCCGCCACGTGGTTCTGGCCTAGCTGACAGGTGATTTTGGCGTCCCCGGCAGGTGGTTACAGCGAGTTGAGCAGGAGGTTCCGGCATGCTCGGCAGTTGCATCCGGTGTCTCTGGCACGTGGTTCTGGCACGTCTGACATTTGGTTGCATCATGTCTGGCAGGTGATTCCGGAGTGTCCGGCAAGAGGTTCTGGTGTAGCCGGCAGGTGATTTTGGCATGTCCGGCAGGTGTTTCTGGCGAGCTGTTCAGGTGGTTCCGGTGTTCTTGGCAGGTGATTCTGGCGTGTCCGGCAGGTGGTTCCGGTCTGTCCGGTAATGGGTTCCGTCATGTGCCGCGCGTGGTTCTGGCACGTCTGAGAGGTGGTTCCCGCATGCCCGGCAGGTGCTCCAGGAGAGTCCTACAAGTGGTTCTGGCCTAGCCCGCAGGTGATTTTGGCGTGTCCGGCAGGTGGTTCCGGCATGCTCGGCAGGTGGTTCAGGCATGTCTGGTAGGTGGTTCCGGTCTGTCCGCGAGGTGGTTCCGGCGTGTCAGGCACGTGGTTCCGGCATGTGTGACAGGTGGTTCTGGCATGTCCGGCAGGTGATTCTGGATTGTCCACCAAGTGGCTCTGGTGTAACCAGCAGGTGATTCCGGAGTGTACGGCCAGTGGTTCTGGCATAGCTGGCTGGTGATTTTGGGGTGTCCAGCAGGTGGCTCCAGCGAGTCGAGCAAGTTGTTCCGGTGTGCTCAGCAGGTGGTTCAGGCAGGTCCGGCAGGTGTTTCTGGTCTGTCCAGTACGTGGTGCCGGCATGTCCGGCACGTGCTTCTAGTATGTTTGAGAGGTGGTTCCTACCTTCCCGGCGGGAGATTCCGGAGCGTCCGCCATGTGATTCTGGCCTACCTGGCAGGGGATTTTGGCGTCTCTGGCTGGTGGTTCCGGCGAGTCGAAGAGGAGGTTCCGGCGTGCTCGGCAGGTGCATCCGGTGTCTCTGGCACGTCATTCTGGCACGTTCGAGAGGTGGTTCCGGCATGCCTGACAGGTGATTCCGGAGTGTCCGACAAGGGGTTCTGGCACGTCTGAGAGGTGGTTCCGGCATACCCTGCAGGTGATTCTGGCTTGTCTGCCGAGTGGTGCTGGCGTAGCCATCAGGTGATTTTGGCGTGTCCAGCAGGTGGCTCCAGCGAGTAGAGCAGGTTGTTCCAGCGTACTCAGTAGGTGGTTCAGGCGGGTCTGGCAGGTGGTTCCGGTCTCTCTAGTAGGTGGTTCCGGCGTGTCCGGCACGTGCTTCTGGCACGTCTGAGAGCTGGTTCCGGCATGCCCGGCGGGTGATTCCATAGAGTCCGCCACGTGGTTCTGGCCTAGCTGACAGGTGATTTTGGCGTCCCCGGCAGGTGGTTACAGCGAGTTGAGCAGGAGGTTCCGGCATGCTCGGCAGTTGCATCCGGTGTCTCTGGCACGTGGTTCTGGCACGTCTGACATTTGGTTGCATCATGTCTGGCAGGTGATTCCGGAGTGTCCGGCAAGAGGTTCTGGTGTAGCCGGCAGGTGATTTTGGCATGTCCGGCAGGTGTTTCTGGCGAGCTGTTCAGGTGGTTCCGGTGTTCTTGGCAGGTGATTCTGGCGTGTCCGGCAGGTGGTTCCGGTCTGTCCGGTAATGGGTTCCGTCATGTGCCGCGCGTGGTTCTGGCACGTCTGAGAGGTGGTTCCCGCATGCCCGGCAGGTGCTCCAGGAGAGTCCTACAAGTGGTTCTGGCCTAGCCCGCAGGTGATTTTGGCGTGTCCGGCAGGTGGTTCCGGCATGCTCGGCAGGTGGTTCAGGCATGTCTGGTAGGTGGTTCCGGTCTGTCCGCGAGGTGGTTCCGGCGTGTCAGGCACGTGGTTCCGGCATGTGTGACAGGTGGTTCTGGCATGTCCGGCAGGTGATTCTGGATTGTCCACCAAGTGGCTCTGGTGTAACCAGCAGGTGATTCCGGAGTGTACGGCAAGTGGTTCTGGCATAGCTGGCTGGTGATTTTGGGGTGTCCAGCAGGTGGCTCCAGCGAGTCGAGCAAGTTGTTCCGGTGTGCTCAGCAGGTGGTTCAGGCAGGTCCGGCAGGTGTTTCTGGTCTGTCCAGTACGTGGTGCCGGCATGTCCGGCACGTGCTTCCAGTATGTTTGAGAGGTGGTTCCTACCTTCCCGGCGGGAGATTCCGGAGCGTCCGCCATGTGATTCTGGCCTACCTGGCAGGGGATTTTGGCGTCTCTGGCTGGTGGTTCCGGCGAGTCGAAGAGGAGGTTCCGGCGTGCTCGGCAGGTGCATCCGGTGTCTCTGGCACGTCATTCTGGCACGTTCGAGAGGTGGTTCCGGCATGCCTGACAGGTGATTCCGGAGTGTCCGACAAGGGGTTCTGGCACGTCTGAGAGGTGGTTCCGGCATACCCTGCAGGTGATTCTGGCTTGTCTGCCGAGTGGTGCTGGCGTAGCCATCAGGTGATTTTGGCGTGTCCAGCAGGTGGCTCCAGCGAGTAGAGCAGGTTGTTCCAGCGTACTCAGCAGGTGGTTCAGGCGGGTCTGGCAGGTGGTTCCGGTCTCTCTAGTAGGTGGTTCCGGCGTGTCCGGCACGTGCTTCTGGCACGTCTGAGAGCTGGTTCCGGCATGCCCGGCGGGTGATTCCATAGAGTCCGCCACGTGGTTCTGGCCTAGCTGACAGGTGATTTTGGCGTCCCCGGCAGGTGGTTACAGCGAGTTGAGCAGGAGGTTCCGGCATGCTCGGCAGTTGCATCCGGTGTCTCTGGCACGTGGTTCTGGCACGTCTGACATTTGGTTGCATCATGTCTGGCAGGTGATTCCGGAGTGTCCGGCAAGAGGTTCTGGTGTAGCCGGCAGGTGATTTTGGCATGTCCGGCAGGTGTTTCTGGCGAGCTGTTCAGGTGGTTCCGGTGTTCTTGGCAGGTGATTCTGGCGTGTCCGGCAGGTGGTTCCGGTCTGTCCGGTAATGGGTTCCGTCATGTGCCGCGCGTGGTTCTGGCACGTCTGAGAGGTGGTTCCCGCATGCCCGGCAGGTGCTCCAGGAGAGTCCTACAAGTGGTTCTGGCCTAGCCCGCAGGTGATTTTGGCGTGTCCGGCAGGTGGTTCCGGCATGCTCGGCAGGTGGTTCAGGCATGTCTGGTAGGTGGTTCCGGTCTGTCCGCGAGGTGGTTCCGGCGTGTCAGGCACGTGGTTCCGGCATGTGTGACAGGTGGTTCTGGCATGTCCGGCAGGTGATTCTGGATTGTCCACCAAGTGGCTCTGGTGTAACCAGCAGGTGATTCCGGAGTGTACGGCAAGTGGTTCTGGCATAGCTGGCTGGTGATTTTGGGGTGTCCAGCAGGTGGCTCCAGCGAGTCGAGCAAGTTGTTCCGGTGTGCTCAGCAGGTGGTTCAGGCAGGTCCGGCAGGTGTTTCTGGTCTGTCCAGTACGTGGTGCCGGCATGTCCGGCACGTGCTTCCAGTATGTTTGAGAGGTGGTTCCTACCTTCCCGGCGGGAGATTCCGGAGCGTCCGCCATGTGATTCTGGCCTACCTGGCAGGGGATTTTGGCGTCTCTGGCTGGTGGTTCCGGCGAGTCGAAGAGGAGGTTCCGGCGTGCTCGGCAGGTGCATCCGGTGTCTCTGGCACGTCATTCTGGCACGTTCGAGAGGTGGTTCCGGCATGCCTGACAGGTGATTCCGGAGTGTCCGACAAGGGGTTCTGGCACGTCTGAGAGGTGGTTCCGGCATACCCTGCAGGTGATTCTGGCTTGTCTGCCGAGTGGTGCTGGCGTAGCCATCAGGTGATTTTGGCGTGTCCAGCAGGTGGCTCCAGCGAGTAGAGCAGGTTGTTCCAGCGTACTCAGCAGGTGGTTCAGGCGGGTCTGGCAGGTGGTTCCGGTCTCTCTAGTAGGTGGTTCCGGCGTGTCCGGCACGTGCTTCTGGCACGTCTGAGAGCTGGTTCCGGCATGCCCGGCGGGTGATTCCATAGAGTCCGCCACGTGGTTCTGGCCTAGCTGACAGGTGATTTTGGCGTCCCCGGCAGGTGGTTACAGCGAGTTGAGCAGGAGGTTCCGGCATGCTCGGCAGTTGCATCCGGTGTCTCTGGCACGTGGTTCTGGCACGTCTGACATTTGGTTGCATCATGTCTGGCAGGTGATTCCGGAGTGTCCGGCAAGAGGTTCTGGTGTAGCCGGCAGGTGATTTTGGCATGTCCGGCAGGTGTTTCTGGCGAGCTGTTCAGGTGGTTCCGGTGTTCTTGGCAGGTGATTCTGGCGTGTCCGGCAGGTGGTTCCGGTCTGTCCGGTAATGGGTTCCGTCATGTGCCGCGCGTGGTTCTGGCACGTCTGAGAGGTGGTTCCCGCATGCCCGGCAGGTGCTCCAGGAGAGTCCTACAAGTGGTTCTGGCCTAGCCCGCAGGTGATTTTGGCGTGTCCGGCAGGTGGTTCCGGCATGCTCGGCAGGTGGTTCAGGCATGTCTGGTAGGTGGTTCCGGTCTGTCCGCGAGGTGGTTCCGGCGTGTCAGGCATGTGGTTCCGGCATGTGTGACAGGTGGTTCTGGCATGTCCGGCAGGTGATTCTGGATTGTCCACCAAGTGGCTCTGGTGTAACCAGCAGGTGATTCCGGAGTGTACGGCAAGTGGTTCTGGCATAGCTGGCTGGTGATTTTGGGGTGTCCAGCAGGTGGCTCCAGCGAGTCGAGCAAGTTGTTCCGGTGTGCTCAGCAGGTGGTTCAGGCAGGTCCGGCAGGTGTTTCTGGTCTGTCCAGTACGTGGTGCCGGCATGTCCGGCACGTGCTTCCAGTATGTTTGAGAGGTGGTTCCTACCTTCCCGGCGGGAGATTCCGGAGCGTCCGCCATGTGATTCTGGCCTACCTGGCAGGGGATTTTGGCGTCTCTGGCTGGTGGTTCCGGCGAGTCGAAGAGGAGGTTCCGGCGTGCTCGGCAGGTGCATCCGGTGTCTCTGGCACGTCATTCTGGCACGTTCGAGAGGTGGTTCCGGCATGCCTGACAGGTGATTCCGGAGTGTCCGACAAGGGGTTCTGGCACGTCTGAGAGGTGGTTCCGGCATACCCTGCAGGTGATTCTGGCTTGTCTGCCGAGTGGTGCTGGCGTAGCCATCAGGTGATTTTGGCGTGTCCAGCAGGTGGCTCCAGCGAGTAGAGCAGGTTGTTCCAGCGTACTCAGCAGGTGGTTCAGGCGGGTCTGGCAGGTGGTTCCGGTCTCTCTAGTAGGTGGTTCCGGCGTGTCCGGCACGTGCTTCTGGCACGTCTGAGAGCTGGTTCCGGCATGCCCGGCGGGTGATTCCATAGAGTCCGCCACGTGGTTCTGGCCTAGCTGACAGGTGATTTTGGCGTCCCCGGCAGGTGGTTACAGCGAGTTGAGCAGGAGGTTCCGGCATGCTCGGCAGTTGCATCCGGTGTCTCTGGCACGTGGTTCTGGCACGTCTGACATTTGGTTGCATCATGTCTGGCAGGTGATTCCGGAGTGTCCGGCAAGAGGTTCTGGTGTAGCCGGCAGGTGATTTTGGCATGTCCGGCAGGTGTTTCTGGCGAGCTGTTCAGGTGGTTCCGGTGTTCTTGGCAGGTGATTCTGGCGTGTCCGGCAGGTGGTTCCGGTCTGTCCGGTAATGGGTTCCGTCATGTGCCGCGCGTGGTTCTGGCACGTCTGAGAGGTGGTTCCCGCATGCCCGGCAGGTGCTCCAGGAGAGTCCTACAAGTGGTTCTGGCCTAGCCCGCAGGTGATTTTGGCGTGTCCGGCAGGTGGTTCCGGCATGCTCGGCAGGTGGTTCAGGCATGTCTGGTAGGTGGTTCCGGTCTGTCCGCGAGGTGGTTCCGGCGTGTCAGGCACGTGGTTCCGGCATGTGTGACAGGTGGTTCTGGCATGTCCGGCAGGTGATTCTGGATTGTCCACCAAGTGGCTCTGGTGTAACCAGCAGGTGATTCCGGAGTGTACGGCAAGTGGTTCTGGCATAGCTGGCTGGTGATTTTGGGGTGTCCAGCAGGTGGCTCCAGCGAGTCGAGCAAGTTGTTCCGGTGTGCTCAGCAGGTGGTTCAGGCAGGTCCGGCAGGTGTTTCTGGTCTGTCCAGTACGTGGTGCCGGCATGTCCGGCACGTGCTTCCAGTATGTTTGAGAGGTGGTTCCTACCTTCCCGGCGGGAGATTCCGGAGCGTCCGCCATGTGATTCTGGCCTACCTGGCAGGGGATTTTGGCGTCTCTGGCTGGTGGTTCCGGCGAGTCGAAGAGGAGGTTCCGGCGTGCTCGGCAGGTGCATCCGGTGTCTCTGGCACGTCATTCTGGCACGTTCGAGAGGTGGTTCCGGCATGCCTGACAGGTGATTCCGGAGTGTCCGACAAGGGGTTCTGGCACGTCTGAGAGGTGGTTCCGGCATACCCTGCAGGTGATTCTGGCTTGTCTGCCGAGTGGTGCTGGCGTAGCCATCAGGTGATTTTGGCGTGTCCAGCAGGTGGCTCCAGCGAGTAGAGCAGGTTGTTCCAGCGTACTCAGCAGGTGGTTCAGGCGGGTCTGGCAGGTGGTTCCGGTCTCTCTAGTAGGTGGTTCCGGCGTGTCCGGCACGTGCTTCTGGCACGTCTGAGAGCTGGTTCCGGCATGCCCGGCGGGTGATTCCATAGAGTCCGCCACGTGGTTCTGGCCTAGCTGACAGGTGATTTTGGCGTCCCCGGCAGGTGGTTACAGCGAGTTGAGCAGGAGGTTCCGGCATGCTCGGCAGTTGCATCCGGTGTCTCTGGCACGTGGTTCTGGCACGTCTGACATTTGGTTGCATCATGTCTGGCAGGTGATTCCGGAGTGTCCGGCAAGAGGTTCTGGTGTAGCCGGCAGGTGATTTTGGCATGTCCGGCAGGTGTTTCTGGCGAGCTGTTCAGGTGGTTCCGGTGTTCTTGGCAGGTGATTCTGGCGTGTCCGGCAGGTGGTTCCGGTCTGTCCGGTAATGGGTTCCGTCATGTGCCGCGCGTGGTTCTGGCACGTCTGAGAGGTGGTTCCCGCATGCCCGGCAGGTGCTCCAGGAGAGTCCTACAAGTGGTTCTGGCCTAGCCCGCAGGTGATTTTGGCGTGTCCGGCAGGTGGTTCCGGCATGCTCGGCAGGTGGTTCAGGCATGTCTGGTAGGTGGTTCCGGTCTGTCCGCGAGGTGGTTCCGGCGTGTCAGGCACGTGGTTCCGGCATGTGTGACAGGTGGTTCTGGCATGTCCGGCAGGTGATTCTGGATTGTCCACCAAGTGGCTCTGGTGTAACCAGCAGGTGATTCCGGAGTGTACGGCAAGTGGTTCTGGCATAGCTGGCTGGTGATTTTGGGGTGTCCAGCAGGTGGCTCCAGCGAGTCGAGCAAGTTGTTCCGGTGTGCTCAGCAGGTGGTTCAGGCAGGTCCGGCAGGTGTTTCTGGTCTGTCCAGTACGTGGTGCCGGCATGTCCGGCACGTGCTTCCAGTATGTTTGAGAGGTGGTTCCTACCTTCCCGGCGGGAGATTCCGGAGCGTCCGCCATGTGATTCTGGCCTACCTGGCAGGGGATTTTGGCGTCTCTGGCTGGTGGTTCCGGCGAGTCGAAGAGGAGGTTCCGGCGTGCTCGGCAGGTGCATCCGGTGTCTCTGGCACGTCATTCTGGCACGTTCGAGAGGTGGTTCCGGCATGCCTGACAGGTGATTCCGGAGTGTCCGACAAGGGGTTCTGGCACGTCTGAGAGGTGGTTCCGGCATACCCTGCAGGTGATTCTGGCTTGTCTGCCGAGTGGTGCTGGCGTAGCCATCAGGTGATTTTGGCGTGTCCAGCAGGTGGCTCCAGCGAGTAGAGCAGGTTGTTCCAGCGTACTCAGCAGGTGGTTCAGGCGGGTCTGGCAGGTGGTTCCGGTCTCTCTAGTAGGTGGTTCCGGCGTGTCCGGCACGTGCTTCTGGCACGTCTGAGAGCTGGTTCCGGCATGCCCGGCGGGTGATTCCATAGAGTCCGCCACGTGGTTCTGGCCTAGCTGACAGGTGATTTTGGCGTCCCCGGCAGGTGGTTACAGCGAGTTGAGCAGGAGGTTCCGGCATGCTCGGCAGTTGCATCCGGTGTCTCTGGCACGTGGTTCTGGCACGTCTGACATTTGGTTGCATCATGTCTGGCAGGTGATTCCGGAGTGTCCGGCAAGAGGTTCTGGTGTAGCCGGCAGGTGATTTTGGCATGTCCGGCAGGTGTTTCTGGCGAGCTGTTCAGGTGGTTCCGGTGTTCTTGGCAGGTGATTCTGGCGTGTCCGGCAGGTGGTTCCGGTCTGTCCGGTAATGGGTTCCGTCATGTGCCGCGCGTGGTTCTGGCACGTCTGAGAGGTGGTTCCCGCATGCCCGGCAGGTGCTCCAGGAGAGTCCTACAAGTGGTTCTGGCCTAGCCCGCAGGTGATTTTGGCGTGTCCGGCAGGTGGTTCCGGCATGCTCGGCAGGTGGTTCAGGCATGTCTGGTAGGTGGTTCCGGTCTGTCCGCGAGGTGGTTCCGGCGTGTCAGGCATGTGGTTCCGGCATGTGTGACAGGTGGTTCTGGCATGTCCGGCAGGTGATTCTGGATTGTCCACCAAGTGGCTCTGGTGTAACCAGCAGGTGATTCCGGAGTGTACGGCAAGTGGTTCTGGCATAGCTGGCTGGTGATTTTGGGGTGTCCAGCAGGTGGCTCCAGCGAGTCGAGCAAGTTGTTCCGGTGTGCTCAGCAGGTGGTTCAGGCAGGTCCGGCAGGTGTTTCTGGTCTGTCCAGTACGTGGTGCCGGCATGTCCGGCACGTGCTTCCAGTATGTTTGAGAGGTGGTTCCTACCTTCCCGGCGGGAGATTCCGGAGCGTCCGCCATGTGATTCTGGCCTACCTGGCAGGGGATTTTGGCGTCTCTGGCTGGTGGTTCCGGCGAGTCGAAGAGGAGGTTCCGGCGTGCTCGGCAGGTGCATCCGGTGTCTCTGGCACGTCATTCTGGCACGTTCGAGAGGTGGTTCCGGCATGCCTGACAGGTGATTCCGGAGTGTCCGACAAGGGGTTCTGGCACGTCTGAGAGGTGGTTCCGGCATACCCTGCAGGTGATTCTGGCTTGTCTGCCGAGTGGTGCTGGCGTAGCCATCAGGTGATTTTGGCGTGTCCAGCAGGTGGCTCCAGCGAGTAGAGCAGGTTGTTCCAGCGTACTCAGCAGGTGGTTCAGGCGGGTCTGGCAGGTGGTTCCGGTCTCTCTAGTAGGTGGTTCCGGCGTGTCCGGCACGTGCTTCTGGCACGTCTGAGAGCTGGTTCCGGCATGCCCGGCGGGTGATTCCATAGAGTCCGCCACGTGGTTCTGGCCTAGCTGACAGGTGATTTTGGCGTCCCCGGCAGGTGGTTACAGCGAGTTGAGCAGGAGGTTCCGGCATGCTCGGCAGTTGCATCCGGTGTCTCTGGCACGTGGTTCTGGCACGTCTGACATTTGGTTGCATCATGTCTGGCAGGTGATTCCGGAGTGTCCGGCAAGAGGTTCTGGTGTAGCCGGCAGGTGATTTTGGCATGTCCGGCAGGTGTTTCTGGCGAGCTGTTCAGGTGGTTCCGGTGTTCTTGGCAGGTGATTCTGGCGTGTCCGGCAGGTGGTTCCGGTCTGTCCGGTAATGGGTTCCGTCATGTGCCGCGCGTGGTTCTGGCACGTCTGAGAGGTGGTTCCCGCATGCCCGGCAGGTGCTCCAGGAGAGTCCTACAAGTGGTTCTGGCCTAGCCCGCAGGTGATTTTGGCGTGTCCGGCAGGTGGTTCCGGCATGCTCGGCAGGTGGTTCAGGCATGTCTGGTAGGTGGTTCCGGTCTGTCCGCGAGGTGGTTCCGGCGTGTCAGGCATGTGGTTCCGGCATGTGTGACAGGTGGTTCTGGCATGTCCGGCAGGTGATTCTGGATTGTCCACCAAGTGGCTCTGGTGTAACCAGCAGGTGATTCCGGAGTGTACGGCAAGTGGTTCTGGCATAGCTGGCTGGTGATTTTGGGGTGTCCAGCAGGTGGCTCCAGCGAGTCGAGCAAGTTGTTCCGGTGTGCTCAGCAGGTGGTTCAGGCAGGTCCGGCAGGTGTTTCTGGTCTGTCCAGTACGTGGTGCCGGCATGTCCGGCACGTGCTTCCAGTATGTTTGAGAGGTGGTTCCTACCTTCCCGGCGGGAGATTCCGGAGCGTCCGCCATGTGATTCTGGCCTACCTGGCAGGGGATTTTGGCGTCTCTGGCTGGTGGTTCCGGCGAGTCGAAGAGGAGGTTCCGGCGTGCTCGGCAGGTGCATCCGGTGTCTCTGGCACGTCATTCTGGCACGTTCGAGAGGTGGTTCCGGCATGCCTGACAGGTGATTCCGGAGTGTCCGACAAGGGGTTCTGGCACGTCTGAGAGGTGGTTCCGGCATACCCTGCAGGTGATTCTGGCTTGTCTGCCGAGTGGTGCTGGCGTAGCCATCAGGTGATTTTGGCGTGTCCAGCAGGTGGCTCCAGCGAGTAGAGCAGGTTGTTCCAGCGTACTCAGCAGGTGGTTCAGGCGGGTCTGGCAGGTGGTTCCGGTCTCTCTAGTAGGTGGTTCCGGCGTGTCCGGCACGTGCTTCTGGCACGTCTGAGAGCTGGTTCCGGCATGCCCGGCGGGTGATTCCATAGAGTCCGCCACGTGGTTCTGGCCTAGCTGACAGGTGATTTTGGCGTCCCCGGCAGGTGGTTACAGCGAGTTGAGCAGGAGGTTCCGGCATGCTCGGCAGTTGCATCCGGTGTCTCTGGCACGTGGTTCTGGCACGTCTGACATTTGGTTGCATCATGTCTGGCAGGTGATTCCGGAGTGTCCGGCAAGAGGTTCTGGTGTAGCCGGCAGGTGATTTTGGCGTGTCCGGCAGGTGTTTCTGGCGAGCTGTTCAGGTGGTTCCGGTGTTCTTGGCAGGTGATTCTGGCGTGTCCGGCAGGTGGTTCCGGTCTGTCCGGTAATGGGTTCCGTCATGTGCCGCGCGTGGTTCTGGCACGTCTGAGAGGTGGTTCCCGCATGCCCGGCAGGTGCTCCAGGAGAGTCCTACAAGTGGTTCTGGCCTAGCCCGCAGGTGATTTTGGCGTGTCCGGCAGGTGGTTCCGGCATGCTCGGCAGGTGGTTCAGGCATGTCTGGTAGGTGGTTCCGGTCTGTCCGCGAGGTGGTTCCGGCGTGTCAGGCACGTGGTTCCGGCATGTGTGACAGGTGGTTCTGGCATGTCCGGCAGGTGATTCTGGATTGTCCACCAAGTGGCTCTGGTGTAACCAGCAGGTGATTCCGGAGTGTACGGCAAGTGGTTCTGGCATAGCTGGCTGGTGATTTTGGGGTGTCCAGCAGGTGGCTCCAGCGAGTCGAGCAAGTTGTTCCGGTGTGCTCAGCAGGTGGTTCAGGCAGGTCCGGCAGGTGTTTCTGGTCTGTCCAGTACGTGGTGCCGGCATGTCCGGCACGTGCTTCCAGTATGTTTGAGAGGTGGTTCCTACCTTCCCGGCGGGAGATTCCGGAGCGTCCGCCATGTGATTCTGGCCTACCTGGCAGGGGATTTTGGCGTCTCTGGCTGGTGGTTCCGGCGAGTCGAAGAGGAGGTTCCGGCGTGCTCGGCAGGTGCATCCGGTGTCTCTGGCACGTCATTCTGGCACGTTCGAGAGGTGGTTCCGGCATGCCTGACAGGTGATTCCGGAGTGTCCGACAAGGGGTTCTGGCACGTCTGAGAGGTGGTTCCGGCATACCCTGCAGGTGATTCTGGCTTGTCTGCCGAGTGGTGCTGGCGTAGCCATCAGGTGATTTTGGCGTGTCCAGCAGGTGGCTCCAGCGAGTAGAGCAGGTTGTTCCAGCGTACTCAGCAGGTGGTTCAGGCGGGTCTGGCAGGTGGTTCCGGTCTCTCTAGTAGGTGGTTCCGGCGTGTCCGGCACGTGCTTCTGGCACGTCTGAGAGCTGGTTCCGGCATGCCCGGCGGGTGATTCCATAGAGTCCGCCACGTGGTTCTGGCCTAGCTGACAGGTGATTTTGGCGTCCCCGGCAGGTGGTTACAGCGAGTTGAGCAGGAGGTTCCGGCATGCTCGGCAGTTGCATCCGGTGTCTCTGGCACGTGGTTCTGGCACGTCTGACATTTGGTTGCATCATGTCTGGCAGGTGATTCCGGAGTGTCCGGCAAGAGGTTCTGGTGTAGCCGGCAGGTGATTTTGGCATGTCCGGCAGGTGTTTCTGGCGAGCTGTTCAGGTGGTTCCGGTGTTCTTGGCAGGTGATTCTGGCGTGTCCGGCAGGTGGTTCCGGTCTGTCCGGTAATGGGTTCCGTCATGTGCCGCGCGTGGTTCTGGCACGTCTGAGAGGTGGTTCCCGCATGCCCGGCAGGTGCTCCAGGAGAGTCCTACAAGTGGTTCTGGCCTAGCCCGCAGGTGATTTTGGCGTGTCCGGCAGGTGGTTCCGGCATGCTCGGCAGGTGGTTCAGGCATGTCTGGTAGGTGGTTCCGGTCTGTCCGCGAGGTGGTTCCGGCGTGTCAGGCACGTGGTTCCGGCATGTGTGACAGGTGGTTCTGGCATGTCCGGCAGGTGATTCTGGATTGTCCACCAAGTGGCTCTGGTGTAACCAGCAGGTGATTCCGGAGTGTACGGCAAGTGGTTCTGGCATAGCTGGCTGGTGATTTTGGGGTGTCCAGCAGGTGGCTCCAGCGAGTCGAGCAAGTTGTTCCGGTGTGCTCAGCAGGTGGTTCAGGCAGGTCCGGCAGGTGTTTCTGGTCTGTCCAGTACGTGGTGCCGGCATGTCCGGCACGTGCTTCCAGTATGTTTGAGAGGTGGTTCCTACCTTCCCGGCGGGAGATTCCGGAGCGTCCGCCATGTGATTCTGGCCTACCTGGCAGGGGATTTTGGCGTCTCTGGCTGGTGGTTCCGGCGAGTCGAAGAGGAGGTTCCGGCGTGCTCGGCAGGTGCATCCGGTGTCTCTGGCACGTCATTCTGGCACGTTCGAGAGGTGGTTCCGGCATGCCTGACAGGTGATTCCGGAGTGTCCGACAAGGGGTTCTGGCACGTCTGAGAGGTGGTTCCGGCATACCCTGCAGGTGATTCTGGCTTGTCTGCCGAGTGGTGCTGGCGTAGCCATCAGGTGATTTTGGCGTGTCCAGCAGGTGGCTCCAGCGAGTAGAGCAGGTTGTTCCAGCGTACTCAGCAGGTGGTTCAGGCGGGTCTGGCAGGTGGTTCCGGTCTCTCTAGTAGGTGGTTCCGGCGTGTCCGGCACGTGCTTCTGGCACGTCTGAGAGCTGGTTCCGGCATGCCCGGCGGGTGATTCCATAGAGTCCGCCACGTGGTTCTGGCCTAGCTGACAGGTGATTTTGGCGTCCCCGGCAGGTGGTTACAGCGAGTTGAGCAGGAGGTTCCGGCATGCTCGGCAGTTGCATCCGGTGTCTCTGGCACGTGGTTCTGGCACGTCTGACATTTGGTTGCATCATGTCTGGCAGGTGATTCCGGAGTGTCCGGCAAGAGGTTCTGGTGTAGCCGGCAGGTGATTTTGGCATGTCCGGCAGGTGTTTCTGGCGAGCTGTTCAGGTGGTTCCGGTGTTCTTGGCAGGTGATTCTGGCGTGTCCGGCAGGTGGTTCCGGTCTGTCCGGTAATGGGTTCCGTCATGTGCCGCGCGTGGTTCTGGCACGTCTGAGAGGTGGTTCCCGCATGCCCGGCAGGTGCTCCAGGAGAGTCCTACAAGTGGTTCTGGCCTAGCCCGCAGGTGATTTTGGCGTGTCCGGCAGGTGGTTCCGGCATGCTCGGCAGGTGGTTCAGGCATGTCTGGTAGGTGGTTCCGGTCTGTCCGCGAGGTGGTTCCGGCGTGTCAGGCACGTGGTTCCGGCATGTGTGACAGGTGGTTCTGGCATGTCCGGCAGGTGATTCTGGATTGTCCACCAAGTGGCTCTGGTGTAACCAGCAGGTGATTCCGGAGTGTACGGCAAGTGGTTCTGGCATAGCTGGCTGGTGATTTTGGGGTGTCCAGCAGGTGGCTCCAGCGAGTCGAGCAAGTTGTTCCGGTGTGCTCAGCAGGTGGTTCAGGCAGGTCCGGCAGGTGTTTCTGGTCTGTCCAGTACGTGGTGCCGGCATGTCCGGCATGTGCTTCCAGTATGTTTGAGAGGTGGTTCCTACCTTCCCGGCGGGAGATTCCGGAGCGTCCGCCATGTGATTCTGGCCTACCTGGCAGGGGATTTTGGCGTCTCTGGCTGGTGGTTCCGGCGAGTCGAAGAGGAGGTTCCGGCGTGCTCGGCAGGTGCATCCGGTGTCTCTGGCACGTCATTCTGGCACGTTCGAGAGGTGGTTCCGGCATGCCTGACAGGTGATTCCGGAGTGTCCGACAAGGGGTTCTGGCACGTCTGAGAGGTGGTTCCGGCATACCCTGCAGGTGATTCTGGCTTGTCTGCCGAGTGGTGCTGGCGTAGCCATCAGGTGATTTTGGCGTGTCCAGCAGGTGGCTCCAGCGAGTAGAGCAGGTTGTTCCAGCGTACTCAGCAGGTGGTTCAGGCGGGTCTGGCAGGTGGTTCCGGTCTCTCTAGTAGGTGGTTCCGGCGTGTCCGGCACGTGCTTCTGGCACGTCTGAGAGCTGGTTCCGGCATGCCCGGCGGGTGATTCCATAGAGTCCGCCACGTGGTTCTGGCCTAGCTGACAGGTGATTTTGGCGTCCCCGGCAGGTGGTTACAGCGAGTTGAGCAGGAGGTTCCGGCATGCTCGGCAGTTGCATCCGGTGTCTCTGGCACGTGGTTCTGGCACGTCTGACATTTGGTTGCATCATGTCTGGCAGGTGATTCCGGAGTGTCCGGCAAGAGGTTCTGGTGTAGCCGGCAGGTGATTTTGGCGTGTCCGGCAGGTGTTTCTGGCGAGCTGTTCAGGTGGTTCCGGTGTTCTTGGCAGGTGATTCTGGCGTGTCCGGCAGGTGGTTCCGGTCTGTCCGGTAATGGGTTCCGTCATGTGCCGCGCGTGGTTCTGGCACGTCTGAGAGGTGGTTCCCGCATGCCCGGCAGGTGCTCCAGGAGAGTCCTACAAGTGGTTCTGGCCTAGCCCGCAGGTGATTTTGGCGTGTCCGGCAGGTGGTTCCGGCATGCTCGGCAGGTGGTTCAGGCATGTCTGGTAGGTGGTTCCGGTCTGTCCGCGAGGTGGTTCCGGCGTGTCAGGCACGTGGTTCCGGCATGTGTGACAGGTGGTTCTGGCATGTCCGGCAGGTGATTCTGGATTGTCCACCAAGTGGCTCTGGTGTAACCAGCAGGTGATTCCGGAGTGTACGGCAAGTGGTTCTGGCATAGCTGGCTGGTGATTTTGGGGTGTCCAGCAGGTGGCTCCAGCGAGTCGAGCAAGTTGTTCCGGTGTGCTCAGCAGGTGGTTCAGGCAGGTCCGGCAGGTGTTTCTGGTCTGTCCAGTACGTGGTGCCGGCATGTCCGGCACGTGCTTCCAGTATGTTTGAGAGGTGGTTCCTACCTTCCCGGCGGGAGATTCCGGAGCGTCCGCCATGTGATTCTGGCCTACCTGGCAGGGGATTTTGGCGTCTCTGGCTGGTGGTTCCGGCGAGTCGAAGAGGAGGTTCCGGCGTGCTCGGCAGGTGCATCCGGTGTCTCTGGCACGTCATTCTGGCACGTTCGAGAGGTGGTTCCGGCATGCCTGACAGGTGATTCCGGAGTGTCCGACAAGGGGTTCTGGCACGTCTGAGAGGTGGTTCCGGCATACCCTGCAGGTGATTCTGGCTTGTCTGCCGAGTGGTGCTGGCGTAGCCATCAGGTGATTTTGGCGTGTCCAGCAGGTGGCTCCAGCGAGTAGAGCAGGTTGTTCCAGCGTACTCAGCAGGTGGTTCAGGCGGGTCTGGCAGGTGGTTCCGGTCTCTCTAGTAGGTGGTTCCGGCGTGTCCGGCACGTGCTTCTGGCACGTCTGAGAGCTGGTTCCGGCATGCCCGGCGGGTGATTCCATAGAGTCCGCCACGTGGTTCTGGCCTAGCTGACAGGTGATTTTGGCGTCCCCGGCAGGTGGTTACAGCGAGTTGAGCAGGAGGTTCCGGCATGCTCGGCAGTTGCATCCGGTGTCTCTGGCACGTGGTTCTGGCACGTCTGACATTTGGTTGCATCATGTCTGGCAGGTGATTCCGGAGTGTCCGGCAAGAGGTTCTGGTGTAGCCGGCAGGTGATTTTGGCGTGTCCGGCAGGTGTTTCTGGCGAGCTGTTCAGGTGGTTCCGGTGTTCTTGGCAGGTGATTCTGGCGTGTCCGGCAGGTGGTTCCGGTCTGTCCGGTAATGGGTTCCGTCATGTGCCGCGCGTGGTTCTGGCACGTCTGAGAGGTGGTTCCCGCATGCCCGGCAGGTGCTCCAGGAGAGTCCTACAAGTGGTTCTGGCCTAGCCCGCAGGTGATTTTGGCGTGTCCGGCAGGTGGTTCCGGCATGCTCGGCAGGTGGTTCAGGCATGTCTGGTAGGTGGTTCCGGTCTGTCCGCGAGGTGGTTCCGGCGTGTCAGGCACGTGGTTCCGGCATGTGTGACAGGTGGTTCTGGCATGTCCGGCAGGTGATTCTGGATTGTCCACCAAGTGGCTCTGGTGTAACCAGCAGGTGATTCCGGAGTGTACGGCAAGTGGTTCTGGCATAGCTGGCTGGTGATTTTGGGGTGTCCAGCAGGTGGCTCCAGCGAGTCGAGCAAGTTGTTCCGGTGTGCTCAGCAGGTGGTTCAGGCAGGTCCGGCAGGTGTTTCTGGTCTGTCCAGTACGTGGTGCCGGCATGTCCGGCATGTGCTTCCAGTATGTTTGAGAGGTGGTTCCTACCTTCCCGGCGGGAGATTCCGGAGCGTCCGCCATGTGATTCTGGCCTACCTGGCAGGGGATTTTGGCGTCTCTGGCTGGTGGTTCCGGCGAGTCGAAGAGGAGGTTCCGGCGTGCTCGGCAGGTGCATCCGGTGTCTCTGGCACGTCATTCTGGCACGTTCGAGAGGTGGTTCCGGCATGCCTGACAGGTGATTCCGGAGTGTCCGACAAGGGGTTCTGGCACGTCTGAGAGGTGGTTCCGGCATACCCTGCAGGTGATTCTGGCTTGTCTGCCGAGTGGTGCTGGCGTAGCCATCAGGTGATTTTGGCGTGTCCAGCAGGTGGCTCCAGCGAGTAGAGCAGGTTGTTCCAGCGTACTCAGCAGGTGGTTCAGGCGGGTCTGGCAGGTGGTTCCGGTCTCTCTAGTAGGTGGTTCCGGCGTGTCCGGCACGTGCTTCTGGCACGTCTGAGAGCTGGTTCCGGCATGCCCGGCGGGTGATTCCATAGAGTCCGCCACGTGGTTCTGGCCTAGCTGACAGGTGATTTTGGCGTCCCCGGCAGGTGGTTACAGCGAGTTGAGCAGGAGGTTCCGGCATGCTCGGCAGTTGCATCCGGTGTCTCTGGCACGTGGTTCTGGCACGTCTGACATTTGGTTGCATCATGTCTGGCAGGTGATTCCGGAGTGTCCGGCAAGAGGTTCTGGTGTAGCCGGCAGGTGATTTTGGCATGTCCGGCAGGTGTTTCTGGCGAGCTGTTCAGGTGGTTCCGGTGTTCTTGGCAGGTGATTCTGGCGTGTCCGGCAGGTGGTTCCGGTCTGTCCGGTAATGGGTTCCGTCATGTGCCGCGCGTGGTTCTGGCACGTCTGAGAGGTGGTTCCCGCATGCCCGGCAGGTGCTCCAGGAGAGTCCTACAAGTGGTTCTGGCCTAGCCCGCAGGTGATTTTGGCGTGTCCGGCAGGTGGTTCCGGCATGCTCGGCAGGTGGTTCAGGCATGTCTGGTAGGTGGTTCCGGTCTGTCCGCGAGGTGGTTCCGGCGTGTCAGGCACGTGGTTCCGGCATGTGTGACAGGTGGTTCTGGCATGTCCGGCAGGTGATTCTGGATTGTCCACCAAGTGGCTCTGGTGTAACCAGCAGGTGATTCCGGAGTGTACGGCAAGTGGTTCTGGCATAGCTGGCTGGTGATTTTGGGGTGTCCAGCAGGTGGCTCCAGCGAGTCGAGCAAGTTGTTCCGGTGTGCTCAGCAGGTGGTTCAGGCAGGTCCGGCAGGTGTTTCTGGTCTGTCCAGTACGTGGTGCCGGCATGTCCGGCACGTGCTTCCAGTATGTTTGAGAGGTGGTTCCTACCTTCCCGGCGGGAGATTCCGGAGCGTCCGCCATGTGATTCTGGCCTACCTGGCAGGGGATTTTGGCGTCTCTGGCTGGTGGTTCCGGCGAGTCGAAGAGGAGGTTCCGGCGTGCTCGGCAGGTGCATCCGGTGTCTCTGGCACGTCATTCTGGCACGTTCGAGAGGTGGTTCCGGCATGCCTGACAGGTGATTCCGGAGTGTCCGACAAGGGGTTCTGGCACGTCTGAGAGGTGGTTCCGGCATACCCTGCAGGTGATTCTGGCTTGTCTGCCGAGTGGTGCTGGCGTAGCCATCAGGTGATTTTGGCGTGTCCAGCAGGTGGCTCCAGCGAGTAGAGCAGGTTGTTCCAGCGTACTCAGCAGGTGGTTCAGGCGGGTCTGGCAGGTGGTTCCGGTCTCTCTAGTAGGTGGTTCCGGCGTGTCCGGCACGTGCTTCTGGCACGTCTGA
The DNA here is from genome assembly GCF_041296235.1 of Equus asinus. Taxonomy (NCBI): domain Eukaryota; kingdom Metazoa; phylum Chordata; class Mammalia; order Perissodactyla; family Equidae; genus Equus; species Equus asinus. The sequence goes on from NW_027225219.1 coordinate 99,181, forward strand.
GAGCTGGTTCCGGCATGCCCGGCGGGTGATTCCATAGAGTCCGCCACGTGGTTCTGGCCTAGCTGACAGGTGATTTTGGCGTCCCCGGCAGGTGGTTACAGCGAGTTGAGCAGGAGGTTCCGGCATGCTCGGCAGTTGCATCCGGTGTCTCTGGCACGTGGTTCTGGCACGTCTGACATTTGGTTGCATCATGTCTGGCAGGTGATTCCGGAGTGTCCGGCAAGAGGTTCTGGTGTAGCCGGCAGGTGATTTTGGCGTGTCCGGCAGGTGTTTCTGGCGAGCTGTTCAGGTGGTTCCGGTGTTCTTGGCAGGTGATTCTGGCGTGTCCGGCAGGTGGTTCCGGTCTGTCCGGTAATGGGTTCCGTCATGTGCCGCGCGTGGTTCTGGCACGTCTGAGAGGTGGTTCCCGCATGCCCGGCAGGTGCTCCAGGAGAGTCCTACAAGTGGTTCTGGCCTAGCCCGCAGGTGATTTTGGCGTGTCCGGCAGGTGGTTCCGGCATGCTCGGCAGGTGGTTCAGGCATGTCTGGTAGGTGGTTCCGGTCTGTCCGCGAGGTGGTTCCGGCGTGTCAGGCACGTGGTTCCGGCATGTGTGACAGGTGGTTCTGGCATGTCCGGCAGGTGATTCTGGATTGTCCACCAAGTGGCTCTGGTGTAACCAGCAGGTGATTCCGGAGTGTACGGCAAGTGGTTCTGGCATAGCTGGCTGGTGATTTTGGGGTGTCCAGCAGGTGGCTCCAGCGAGTCGAGCAAGTTGTTCCGGTGTGCTCAGCAGGTGGTTCAGGCAGGTCCGGCAGGTGTTTCTGGTCTGTCCAGTACGTGGTGCCGGCATGTCCGGCATGTGCTTCCAGTATGTTTGAGAGGTGGTTCCTACCTTCCCGGCGGGAGATTCCGGAGCGTCCGCCATGTGATTCTGGCCTACCTGGCAGGGGATTTTGGCGTCTCTGGCTGGTGGTTCCGGCGAGTCGAAGAGGAGGTTCCGGCGTGCTCGGCAGGTGCATCCGGTGTCTCTGGCACGTCATTCTGGCACGTTCGAGAGGTGGTTCCGGCATGCCTGACAGGTGATTCCGGAGTGTCCGACAAGGGGTTCTGGCACGTCTGAGAGGTGGTTCCGGCATACCCTGCAGGTGATTCTGGCTTGTCTGCCGAGTGGTGCTGGCGTAGCCATCAGGTGATTTTGGCGTGTCCAGCAGGTGGCTCCAGCGAGTAGAGCAGGTTGTTCCAGCGTACTCAGCAGGTGGTTCAGGCGGGTCTGGCAGGTGGTTCCGGTCTCTCTAGTAGGTGGTTCCGGCGTGTCCGGCACGTGCTTCTGGCACGTCTGAGAGCTGGTTCCGGCATGCCCGGCGGGTGATTCCATAGAGTCCGCCACGTGGTTCTGGCCTAGCTGACAGGTGATTTTGGCGTCCCCGGCAGGTGGTTACAGCGAGTTGAGCAGGAGGTTCCGGCATGCTCGGCAGTTGCATCCGGTGTCTCTGGCACGTGGTTCTGGCACGTCTGACATTTGGTTGCATCATGTCTGGCAGGTGATTCCGGAGTGTCCGGCAAGAGGTTCTGGTGTAGCCGGCAGGTGATTTTGGCATGTCCGGCAGGTGTTTCTGGCGAGCTGTTCAGGTGGTTCCGGTGTTCTTGGCAGGTGATTCTGGCGTGTCCGGCAGGTGGTTCCGGTCTGTCCGGTAATGGGTTCCGTCATGTGCCGCGCGTGGTTCTGGCACGTCTGAGAGGTGGTTCCCGCATGCCCGGCAGGTGCTCCAGGAGAGTCCTACAAGTGGTTCTGGCCTAGCCCGCAGGTGATTTTGGCGTGTCCGGCAGGTGGTTCCGGCATGCTCGGCAGGTGGTTCAGGCATGTCTGGTAGGTGGTTCCGGTCTGTCCGCGAGGTGGTTCCGGCGTGTCAGGCACGTGGTTCCGGCATGTGTGACAGGTGGTTCTGGCATGTCCGGCAGGTGATTCTGGATTGTCCACCAAGTGGCTCTGGTGTAACCAGCAGGTGATTCCGGAGTGTACGGCAAGTGGTTCTGGCATAGCTGGCTGGTGATTTTGGGGTGTCCAGCAGGTGGCTCCAGCGAGTCGAGCAAGTTGTTCCGGTGTGCTCAGCAGGTGGTTCAGGCAGGTCCGGCAGGTGTTTCTGGTCTGTCCAGTACGTGGTGCCGGCATGTCCGGCACGTGCTTCCAGTATGTTTGAGAGGTGGTTCCTACCTTCCCGGCGGGAGATTCCGGAGCGTCCGCCATGTGATTCTGGCCTACCTGGCAGGGGATTTTGGCGTCTCTGGCTGGTGGTTCCGGCGAGTCGAAGAGGAGGTTCCGGCGTGCTCGGCAGGTGCATCCGGTGTCTCTGGCACGTCATTCTGGCACGTTCGAGAGGTGGTTCCGGCATGCCTGACAGGTGATTCCGGAGTGTCCGACAAGGGGTTCTGGCACGTCTGAGAGGTGGTTCCGGCATACCCTGCAGGTGATTCTGGCTTGTCTGCCGAGTGGTGCTGGCGTAGCCATCAGGTGATTTTGGCGTGTCCAGCAGGTGGCTCCAGCGAGTAGAGCAGGTTGTTCCAGCGTACTCAGCAGGTGGTTCAGGCGGGTCTGGCAGGTGGTTCCGGTCTCTCTAGTAGGTGGTTCCGGCGTGTCCGGCACGTGCTTCTGGCACGTCTGAGAGCTGGTTCCGGCATGCCCGGCGGGTGATTCCATAGAGTCCGCCACGTGGTTCTGGCCTAGCTGACAGGTGATTTTGGCGTCCCCGGCAGGTGGTTACAGCGAGTTGAGCAGGAGGTTCCGGCATGCTCGGCAGTTGCATCCGGTGTCTCTGGCACGTGGTTCTGGCACGTCTGACATTTGGTTGCATCATGTCTGGCAGGTGATTCCGGAGTGTCCGGCAAGAGGTTCTGGTGTAGCCGGCAGGTGATTTTGGCATGTCCGGCAGGTGTTTCTGGCGAGCTGTTCAGGTGGTTCCGGTGTTCTTGGCAGGTGATTCTGGCGTGTCCGGCAGGTGGTTCCGGTCTGTCCGGTAATGGGTTCCGTCATGTGCCGCGCGTGGTTCTGGCACGTCTGAGAGGTGGTTCCCGCATGCCCGGCAGGTGCTCCAGGAGAGTCCTACAAGTGGTTCTGGCCTAGCCCGCAGGTGATTTTGGCGTGTCCGGCAGGTGGTTCCGGCATGCTCGGCAGGTGGTTCAGGCATGTCTGGTAGGTGGTTCCGGTCTGTCCGCGAGGTGGTTCCGGCGTGTCAGGCACGTGGTTCCGGCATGTGTGACAGGTGGTTCTGGCATGTCCGGCAGGTGATTCTGGATTGTCCACCAAGTGGCTCTGGTGTAACCAGCAGGTGATTCCGGAGTGTACGGCAAGTGGTTCTGGCATAGCTGGCTGGTGATTTTGGGGTGTCCAGCAGGTGGCTCCAGCGAGTCGAGCAAGTTGTTCCGGTGTGCTCAGCAGGTGGTTCAGGCAGGTCCGGCAGGTGTTTCTGGTCTGTCCAGTACGTGGTGCCGGCATGTCCGGCACGTGCTTCCAGTATGTTTGAGAGGTGGTTCCTACCTTCCCGGCGGGAGATTCCGGAGCGTCCGCCATGTGATTCTGGCCTACCTGGCAGGGGATTTTGGCGTCTCTGGCTGGTGGTTCCGGCGAGTCGAAGAGGAGGTTCCGGCGTGCTCGGCAGGTGCATCCGGTGTCTCTGGCACGTCATTCTGGCACGTTCGAGAGGTGGTTCCGGCATGCCTGACAGGTGATTCCGGAGTGTCCGACAAGGGGTTCTGGCACGTCTGAGAGGTGGTTCCGGCATACCCTGCAGGTGATTCTGGCTTGTCTGCCGAGTGGTGCTGGCGTAGCCATCAGGTGATTTTGGCGTGTCCAGCAGGTGGCTCCAGCGAGTAGAGCAGGTTGTTCCAGCGTACTCAGCAGGTGGTTCAGGCGGGTCTGGCAGGTGGTTCCGGTCTCTCTAGTAGGTGGTTCCGGCGTGTCCGGCACGTGCTTCTGGCACGTCTGAGAGCTGGTTCCGGCATGCCCGGCGGGTGATTCCATAGAGTCCGCCACGTGGTTCTGGCCTAGCTGACAGGTGATTTTGGCGTCCCCGGCAGGTGGTTACAGCGAGTTGAGCAGGAGGTTCCGGCATGCTCGGCAGTTGCATCCGGTGTCTCTGGCACGTGGTTCTGGCACGTCTGACATTTGGTTGCATCATGTCTGGCAGGTGATTCCGGAGTGTCCGGCAAGAGGTTCTGGTGTAGCCGGCAGGTGATTTTGGCATGTCCGGCAGGTGTTTCTGGCGAGCTGTTCAGGTGGTTCCGGTGTTCTTGGCAGGTGATTCTGGCGTGTCCGGCAGGTGGTTCCGGTCTGTCCGGTAATGGGTTCCGTCATGTGCCGCGCGTGGTTCTGGCACGTCTGAGAGGTGGTTCCCGCATGCCCGGCAGGTGCTCCAGGAGAGTCCTACAAGTGGTTCTGGCCTAGCCCGCAGGTGATTTTGGCGTGTCCGGCAGGTGGTTCCGGCATGCTCGGCAGGTGGTTCAGGCATGTCTGGTAGGTGGTTCCGGTCTGTCCGCGAGGTGGTTCCGGCGTGTCAGGCACGTGGTTCCGGCATGTGTGACAGGTGGTTCTGGCATGTCCGGCAGGTGATTCTGGATTGTCCACCAAGTGGCTCTGGTGTAACCAGCAGGTGATTCCGGAGTGTACGGCAAGTGGTTCTGGCATAGCTGGCTGGTGATTTTGGGGTGTCCAGCAGGTGGCTCCAGCGAGTCGAGCAAGTTGTTCCGGTGTGCTCAGCAGGTGGTTCAGGCAGGTCCGGCAGGTGTTTCTGGTCTGTCCAGTACGTGGTGCCGGCATGTCCGGCACGTGCTTCCAGTATGTTTGAGAGGTGGTTCCTACCTTCCCGGCGGGAGATTCCGGAGCGTCCGCCATGTGATTCTGGCCTACCTGGCAGGGGATTTTGGCGTCTCTGGCTGGTGGTTCCGGCGAGTCGAAGAGGAGGTTCCGGCGTGCTCGGCAGGTGCATCCGGTGTCTCTGGCACGTCATTCTGGCACGTTCGAGAGGTGGTTCCGGCATGCCTGACAGGTGATTCCGGAGTGTCCGACAAGGGGTTCTGGCACGTCTGAGAGGTGGTTCCGGCATACCCTGCAGGTGATTCTGGCTTGTCTGCCGAGTGGTGCTGGCGTAGCCATCAGGTGATTTTGGCGTGTCCAGCAGGTGGCTCCAGCGAGTAGAGCAGGTTGTTCCAGCGTACTCAGCAGGTGGTTCAGGCGGGTCTGGCAGGTGGTTCCGGTCTCTCTAGTAGGTGGTTCCGGCGTGTCCGGCACGTGCTTCTGGCACGTCTGAGAGCTGGTTCCGGCATGCCCGGCGGGTGATTCCATAGAGTCCGCCACGTGGTTCTGGCCTAGCTGACAGGTGATTTTGGCGTCCCCGGCAGGTGGTTACAGCGAGTTGAGCAGGAGGTTCCGGCATGCTCGGCAGTTGCATCCGGTGTCTCTGGCACGTGGTTCTGGCACGTCTGACATTTGGTTGCATCATGTCTGGCAGGTGATTCCGGAGTGTCCGGCAAGAGGTTCTGGTGTAGCCGGCAGGTGATTTTGGCATGTCCGGCAGGTGTTTCTGGCGAGCTGTTCAGGTGGTTCCGGTGTTCTTGGCAGGTGATTCTGGCGTGTCCGGCAGGTGGTTCCGGTCTGTCCGGTAATGGGTTCCGTCATGTGCCGCGCGTGGTTCTGGCACGTCTGAGAGGTGGTTCCCGCATGCCCGGCAGGTGCTCCAGGAGAGTCCTACAAGTGGTTCTGGCCTAGCCCGCAGGTGATTTTGGCGTGTCCGGCAGGTGGTTCCGGCATGCTCGGCAGGTGGTTCAGGCATGTCTGGTAGGTGGTTCCGGTCTGTCCGCGAGGTGGTTCCGGCGTGTCAGGCACGTGGTTCCGGCATGTGTGACAGGTGGTTCTGGCATGTCCGGCAGGTGATTCTGGATTGTCCACCAAGTGGCTCTGGTGTAACCAGCAGGTGATTCCGGAGTGTACGGCAAGTGGTTCTGGCATAGCTGGCTGGTGATTTTGGGGTGTCCAGCAGGTGGCTCCAGCGAGTCGAGCAAGTTGTTCCGGTGTGCTCAGCAGGTGGTTCAGGCAGGTCCGGCAGGTGTTTCTGGTCTGTCCAGTACGTGGTGCCGGCATGTCCGGCACGTGCTTCCAGTATGTTTGAGAGGTGGTTCCTACCTTCCCGGCGGGAGATTCCGGAGCGTCCGCCATGTGATTCTGGCCTACCTGGCAGGGGATTTTGGCGTCTCTGGCTGGTGGTTCCGGCGAGTCGAAGAGGAGGTTCCGGCGTGCTCGGCAGGTGCATCCGGTGTCTCTGGCACGTCATTCTGGCACGTTCGAGAGGTGGTTCCGGCATGCCTGACAGGTGATTCCGGAGTGTCCGACAAGGGGTTCTGGCACGTCTGAGAGGTGGTTCCGGCATACCCTGCAGGTGATTCTGGCTTGTCTGCCGAGTGGTGCTGGCGTAGCCATCAGGTGATTTTGGCGTGTCCAGCAGGTGGCTCCAGCGAGTAGAGCAGGTTGTTCCAGCGTACTCAGCAGGTGGTTCAGGCGGGTCTGGCAGGTGGTTCCGGTCTCTCTAGTAGGTGGTTCCGGCGTGTCCGGCACGTGCTTCTGGCACGTCTGAGAGCTGGTTCCGGCATGCCCGGCGGGTGATTCCATAGAGTCCGCCACGTGGTTCTGGCCTAGCTGACAGGTGATTTTGGCGTCCCCGGCAGGTGGTTACAGCGAGTTGAGCAGGAGGTTCCGGCATGCTCGGCAGTTGCATCCGGTGTCTCTGGCACGTGGTTCTGGCACGTCTGACATTTGGTTGCATCATGTCTGGCAGGTGATTCCGGAGTGTCCGGCAAGAGGTTCTGGTGTAGCCGGCAGGTGATTTTGGCATGTCCGGCAGGTGTTTCTGGCGAGCTGTTCAGGTGGTTCCGGTGTTCTTGGCAGGTGATTCTGGCGTGTCCGGCAGGTGGTTCCGGTCTGTCCGGTAATGGGTTCCGTCATGTGCCGCGCGTGGTTCTGGCACGTCTGAGAGGTGGTTCCCGCATGCCCGGCAGGTGCTCCAGGAGAGTCCTACAAGTGGTTCTGGCCTAGCCCGCAGGTGATTTTGGCGTGTCCGGCAGGTGGTTCCGGCATGCTCGGCAGGTGGTTCAGGCATGTCTGGTAGGTGGTTCCGGTCTGTCCGCGAGGTGGTTCCGGCGTGTCAGGCACGTGGTTCCGGCATGTGTGACAGGTGGTTCTGGCATGTCCGGCAGGTGATTCTGGATTGTCCACCAAGTGGCTCTGGTGTAACCAGCAGGTGATTCCGGAGTGTACGGCAAGTGGTTCTGGCATAGCTGGCTGGTGATTTTGGGGTGTCCAGCAGGTGGCTCCAGCGAGTCGAGCAAGTTGTTCCGGTGTGCTCAGCAGGTGGTTCAGGCAGGTCCGGCAGGTGTTTCTGGTCTGTCCAGTACGTGGTGCCGGCATGTCCGGCACGTGCTTCCAGTATGTTTGAGAGGTGGTTCCTACCTTCCCGGCGGGAGATTCCGGAGCGTCCGCCATGTGATTCTGGCCTACCTGGCAGGGGATTTTGGCGTCTCTGGCTGGTGGTTCCGGCGAGTCGAAGAGGAGGTTCCGGCGTGCTCGGCAGGTGCATCCGGTGTCTCTGGCACGTCATTCTGGCACGTTCGAGAGGTGGTTCCGGCATGCCTGACAGGTGATTCCGGAGTGTCCGACAAGGGGTTCTGGCACGTCTGAGAGGTGGTTCCGGCATACCCTGCAGGTGATTCTGGCTTGTCTGCCGAGTGGTGCTGGCGTAGCCATCAGGTGATTTTGGCGTGTCCAGCAGGTGGCTCCAGCGAGTAGAGCAGGTTGTTCCAGCGTACTCAGCAGGTGGTTCAGGCGGGTCTGGCAGGTGGTTCCGGTCTCTCTAGTAGGTGGTTCCGGCGTGTCCGGCACGTGCTTCTGGCACGTCTGAGAGCTGGTTCCGGCATGCCCGGCGGGTGATTCCATAGAGTCCGCCACGTGGTTCTGGCCTAGCTGACAGGTGATTTTGGCGTCCCCGGCAGGTGGTTACAGCGAGTTGAGCAGGAGGTTCCGGCATGCTCGGCAGTTGCATCCGGTGTCTCTGGCACGTGGTTCTGGCACGTCTGACATTTGGTTGCATCATGTCTGGCAGGTGATTCCGGAGTGTCCGGCAAGAGGTTCTGGTGTAGCCGGCAGGTGATTTTGGCATGTCCGGCAGGTGTTTCTGGCGAGCTGTTCAGGTGGTTCCGGTGTTCTTGGCAGGTGATTCTGGCGTGTCCGGCAGGTGGTTCCGGTCTGTCCGGTAATGGGTTCCGTCATGTGCCGCGCGTGGTTCTGGCACGTCTGAGAGGTGGTTCCCGCATGCCCGGCAGGTGCTCCAGGAGAGTCCTACAAGTGGTTCTGGCCTAGCCCGCAGGTGATTTTGGCGTGTCCGGCAGGTGGTTCCGGCATGCTCGGCAGGTGGTTCAGGCATGTCTGGTAGGTGGTTCCGGTCTGTCCGCGAGGTGGTTCCGGCGTGTCAGGCACGTGGTTCCGGCATGTGTGACAGGTGGTTCTGGCATGTCCGGCAGGTGATTCTGGATTGTCCACCAAGTGGCTCTGGTGTAACCAGCAGGTGATTCCGGAGTGTACGGCAAGTGGTTCTGGCATAGCTGGCTGGTGATTTTGGGGTGTCCAGCAGGTGGCTCCAGCGAGTCGAGCAAGTTGTTCCGGTGTGCTCAGCAGGTGGTTCAGGCAGGTCCGGCAGGTGTTTCTGGTCTGTCCAGTACGTTGGTGCCGGCATGTCCGGCACGTGCTTCCAGTATGTTTGAGAGGTGGTTCCTACCTTCCCGGCGGGAGATTCCGGAGCGTCCGCCATGTGATTCTGGCCTACCTGGCAGGGGATTTTGGCGTCTCTGGCTGGTGGTTCCGGCGAGTCGAAGAGGAGGTTCCGGCGTGCTCGGCAGGTGCATCCGGTGTCTCTGGCACGTCATTCTGGCACGTTCGAGAGGTGGTTCCGGCATGCCTGACAGGTGATTCCGGAGTGTCCGACAAGGGGTTCTGGCACGTCTGAGAGGTGGTTCCGGCATACCCTGCAGGTGATTCTGGCTTGTCTGCCGAGTGGTGCTGGCGTAGCCATCAGGTGATTTTGGCGTGTCCAGCAGGTGGCTCCAGCGAGTAGAGCAGGTTGTTCCAGCGTACTCAGCAGGTGTTCAGGCGGGTCTGGCAGGTGGTTCCGGTCTCTCTAGTAGGTGGTTCCGGCGTGTCCGGCACGTGCTTCTGGCACGTCTGAGAGCTGGTTCCGGCATGCCCGGCGGGTGATTCCATAGAGTCCGCCACGTGGTTCTGGCCTAGCTGACAGGTGATTTTGGCGTCCCCCGGCAGGTGGTTACAGCGAGTTGAGCAGGAGGTTCCGCATGCTCGGCAGTTGCATCCGGTGTCTCTGGCACGTGGTTCTGGCACGTCTGACATTTGGTTGCATCATGTCTGGCAGGTGATTCCGGAGTGTCCGGCAAGAGGTTCTGGTGTAGCCGCAGGTGATTTTGGCATGTCCGGCAGGTGTTTTCTGGCGAGCTGTTCAGGTGGTTCCGTGTTCTTGGCAGGTGATTCTGGCGTGTCCGGCAGGTGGTTCCGGTCTGTCCGGTAATGGGTTCCGTCATGTGCCGCGCGTGGTTCTGGCACGTCTGAGAGGTGGTTCCCGCATGCCCGGCAGGTGCTCCAGGAGAGTCCTACAAGTGGTCTGGCCTAGCCCGCAGGTGATTTTGGCGTGTCCCGGCAGGTGGTTCCGGCATGCTCGGCAGGTGGTTCAGGCATGTCTGGTAGGTGGTTCCGGTCTGTCCGCGAGGTGGTTCCGGCGTGTCAGGCACGTGTTCCGGCATGTGTGACAGTGGTTCTGGCATGTCCGGCAGGTGATTCTGGATTGTCCACCAAGTGGCTCTGGTGTAACCAGCAGGTGATTCGGAGTGTACGGCAAGTGGTTCTGGCATAGCTGGCTGGTGATTTTGGGGTGTCCAGCAGGTGGCTCCAGCGAGTCGAGCAAGTTGTTCCGGTGTGCTCAGCAGGTGGTTCAGGCAGGTCCGGCAGGTGTTTCTGGTCTGTCCAGTACGTGGTGCCGGCATGTCCGGCACGTGCTTCCAGTATGTTTGAGAGGTGGTTCCTACCTTCCCGGCGGGAGATTCCGGAGCGTCCGCCATGTGATTCTGGCCTACCTGGCAGGGGATTTTGGCGTCTCTGGCTGGTGGTTCCGGCGAGTCGAAGAGGAGGTTCCGGCGTGCTCGGCAGGTGCATCCGGTGTCTCTGGCACGTCATTCTGGCACGTTCGAGAGGTGGTTCCGGCATGCCTGACAGGTGATTCCGGAGTGTCCGACAAGGGGTTCTGGCACGTCTGAGAGGTGGTTCCGGCATACCCTGCAGGTGATTCTGGCTTGTCTGCCGAGTGGTGCTGGCGTAGCCATCAGGTGATTTTGGCGTGTCCAGCAGGTGGCTCCAGCGAGTAGAGCAGGTTGTTCCAGCGTACTCAGCAGGTGGTTCAGGCGGGTCTGGCAGGTGGTTCCGGTCTCTCTAGTAGGTGGTTCCGGCGTGTCCGGCACGTGCTTCTGGCACGTCTGAGAGCTGGTTCCGGCATGCCCGGCGGGTGATTCCATAGAGTCCGCCACGTGGTTCTGGCCTAGCTGACAGGTGATTTTGGCGTCCCCGGCAGGGTGGTTACAGCGAGTTGAGCAGGAGGTTCCGGCATGCTCGGCAGTTGCATCCGGTGTCTCTGGCACGTGGTTCTGGCACGTCTGACATTTGGTTGCATCATGTCTGGCAGGTGATTCCGGAGTGTCCGGCAAGAGGTTCTGGTGTAGCCGGCAGGTGATTTTGGCATGTCCGGCAGGTGTTTCTGGCGAGCTGTTCAGGTGGTTCCGGTGTTCTTGGCAGGTGATTCTGGCGTGTCCGGCAGGTGGTTCCGGTCTGTCCGGTAATGGGTTCCGTCATGTGCCGCGCGTGGTTCTGGCACGTCTGAGAGGTGGTTCCCGCATGCCCGGCAGGTGCTCCAGGAGAGTCCTACAAGTGGTTCTGGCCTAGCCCGCAGGTGATTTTGGCGTGTCCGGCAGGTGGTTCCGGCATGCTCGGCAGGTGGTTCAGGCATGTCTGGTAGGTGGTTCCGGTCTGTCCGCGAGGTGGTTCCGGCGTGTCAGGCACGTGGTTCCGGCATGTGTGACAGGTGGTTCTGGCATGTCCGGCAGGTGATTCTGGATTGTCCACCAAGTGGCTCTGGTGTAACCAGCAGGTGATTCCGGAGTGTACGGCAAGTGGTTCTGGCATAGCTGGCTGGTGATTTTGGGGTGTCCAGCAGGTGGCTCCAGCGAGTCGAGCAAGTTGTTCCGGTGTGCTCAGCAGGTGGTTCAGGCAGGTCCGGCAGGTGTTTCTGGTCTGTCCAGTACGTGGTGCCGGCATGTCCGGCACGTGCTTCCAGTATGTTTGAGAGGTGGTTCCTACCTTCCCGGCGGGAGATTCCGGAGCGTCCGCCATGTGATTCTGGCCTACCTGGCAGGGGATTTTGGCGTCTCTGGCTGGTGGTTCCGGCGAGTCGAAGAGGAGGTTCCGGCGTGCTCGGCAGGTGCATCCGGTGTCTCTGGCACGTCATTCTGGCACGTTCGAGAGGTGGTTCCGGCATGCCTGACAGGTGATTCCGGAGTGTCCGACAAGGGGTTCTGGCACGTCTGAGAGGTGGTTCCGGCATACCCTGCAGGTGATTCTGGCTTGTCTGCCGAGTGGTGCTGGCGTAGCCATCAGGTGATTTTGGCGTGTCCAGCAGGTGGCTCCAGCGAGTAGAGCAGGTTGTTCCAGCGTACTCAGCAGGTGGTTCAGGCGGGTCTGGCAGGTGGTTCCGGTCTCTCTAGTAGGTGGTTCCGGCGTGTCCGGCACGTGCTTCTGGCACGTCTGAGAGCTGGTTCCGGCATGCCCGGCGGGTGATTCCATAGAGTCCGCCACGTGGTTCTGGCCTAGCTGACAGGTGATTTTGGCGTCCCCGGCAGGTGGTTACAGCGAGTTGAGCAGGAGGTTCCGGCATGCTCGGCAGTTGCATCCGGTGTCTCTGGCACGTGGTTCTGGCACGTCTGACATTTGGTTGCATCATGTCTGGCAGGTGATTCCGGAGTGTCCGGCAAGAGGTTCTGGTGTAGCCGGCAGGTGATTTTGGCATGTCCGGCAGGTGTTTCTGGCGAGCTGTTCAGGTGGTTCCGGTGTTCTTGGCAGGTGATTCTGGCGTGTCCGGCAGGTGGTTCCGGTCTGTCCGGTAATGGGTTCCGTCATGTGCCGCACGTGGTTCTGGCACGTCTGAGAGGTGGTTCCCGCATGCCCGGCAGGTGCTCCAGGAGAGTCCTACAAGTGGTTCTGGCCTAGCCCGCAGGTGATTTTGGCGTGTCCGGCAGGTGGTTCCGGCATGCTCGGCAGGTGGTTCAGGCATGTCTGGTAGGTGGTTCCGGTCTGTCCGCGAGGTGGTTCCGGCGTGTCAGGCACGTGGTTCCGGCATGTGTGACAGGTGGTTCTGGCATGTCCGGCAGGTGATTCTGGATTGTCCACCAAGTGGCTCTGGTGTAACCAGCAGGTGATTCCGGAGTGTACGGCAAGTGGTTCTGGCATAGCTGGCTGGTGATTTTGGGGTGTCCAGCAGGTGGCTCCAGCGAGTCGAGCAAGTTGTTCCGGTGTGCTCAGCAGGTGGTTCAGGCAGGTCCGGCAGGTGTTTCTGGTCTGTCCAGTACGTGGTGCCGGCATGTCCGGCACGTGCTTCCAGTATGTTTGAGAGGTGGTTCCTACCTTCCCGGCGGGAGATTCCGGAGCGTCCGCCATGTGATTCTGGCCTACCTGGCAGGGGATTTTGGCGTCTCTGGCTGGTGGTTCCGGCGAGTCGAAGAGGAGGTTCCGGCGTGCTCGGCAGGTGCATCCGGTGTCTCTGGCACGTCATTCTGGCACGTTCGAGAGGTGGTTCCGGCATGCCTGACAGGTGATTCCGGAGTGTCCGACAAGGGGTTCTGGCACGTCTGAGAGGTGGTTCCGGCATACCCTGCAGGTGATTCTGGCTTGTCTGCCGAGTGGTGCTGGCGTAGCCATCAGGTGATTTTGGCGTGTCCAGCAGGTGGCTCCAGCGAGTAGAGCAGGTTGTTCCAGCGTACTCAGCAGGTGGTTCAGGCGGGTCTGGCAGGTGGTTCCGGTCTCTCTAGTAGGTGGTTCCGGCGTGTCCGGCACGTGCTTCTGGCACGTCTGAGAGCTGGTTCCGGCATGCCCGGCGGGTGATTCCATAGAGTCCGCCACGTGGTTCTGGCCTAGCTGACAGGTGATTTTGGCGTCCCCGGCAGGTGGTTACAGCGAGTTGAGCAGGAGGTTCCGGCATGCTCGGCAGTTGCATCCGGTGTCTCTGGCACGTGGTTCTGGCACGTCTGACATTTGGTTGCATCATGTCTGGCAGGTGATTCCGGAGTGTCCGGCAAGAGGTTCTGGTGTAGCCGGCAGGTGATTTTGGCATGTCCGGCAGGTGTTTCTGGCGAGCTGTTCAGGTGGTTCCGGTGTTCTTGGCAGGTGATTCTGGCGTGTCCGGCAGGTGGTTCCGGTCTGTCCGGTAATGGGTTCCGTCATGTGCCGCGCGTGGTTCTGGCACGTCTGAGAGGTGGTTCCCGCATGCCCGGCAGGTGCTCCAGGAGAGTCCTACAAGTGGTTCTGGCCTAGCCCGCAGGTGATTTTGGCGTGTCCGGCAGGTGGTTCCGGCATGCTCGGCAGGTGGTTCAGGCATGTCTGGTAGGTGGTTCCGGTCTGTCCGCGAGGTGGTTCCGGCGTGTCAGGCACGTGGTTCCGGCATGTGTGACAGGTGGTTCTGGCATGTCCGGCAGGTGATTCTGGATTGTCCACCAAGTGGCTCTGGTGTAACCAGCAGGTGATTCCGGAGTGTACGGCAAGTGGTTCTGGCATAGCTGGCTGGTGATTTTGGGGTGTCCAGCAGGTGGCTCCAGCGAGTCGAGCAAGTTGTTCCGGTGTGCTCAGCAGGTGGTTCAGGCAGGTCCGGCAGGTGTTTCTGGTCTGTCCAGTACGTGGTGCCGGCATGTCCGGCACGTGCTTCCAGTATGTTTGAGAGGTGGTTCCTACCTTCCCGGCGGGAGATTCCGGAGCGTCCGCCATGTGATTCTGGCCTACCTGGCAGGGGATTTTGGCGTCTCTGGCTGGTGGTTCCGGCGAGTCGAAGAGGAGGTTCCGGCGTGCTCGGCAGGTGCATCCGGTGTCTCTGGCACGTCATTCTGGCACGTTCGAGAGGTGGTTTCCGGCATGCCTGACAGGTGATTCCGGAGTGTCCGACAAGGGGTTCTGGCACGTCTGAGAGGTGGTTCCGGCATACCCTGCAGGTGATTCTGGCTTGTCTGCCGAGTGGTGCTGGCGTAGCCATCAGGTGATTTTGGCGTGTCCAGCAGGTGGCTCCAGCGAGTAGAGCAGGTTGTTCCAGCGTACTCAGCAGGTGGTTCAGGCGGGTCTGGCAGGTGGTTCCGGTCTCTCTAGTAGGTGGTTCCGGCGTGTCCGGCACGTGCTTCTGGCACGTCTGAGAGCTGGTTCCGGCATGCCCGGCGGGTGATTCCATAGAGTCCGCCACGTGGTTCTGGCCTAGCTGACAGGTGATTTTGGCGTCCCCGGCAGGTGGTTACAGCGAGTTGAGCAGGAGGTTCCGGCATGCTCGGCAGTTGCATCCGGTGTCTCTGGCACGTGGTTCTGGCACGTCTGACATTTGGTTGCATCATGTCTGGCAGGTGATTCCGGAGTGTCCGGCAAGAGGTTCTGGTGTAGCCGGCAGGTGATTTTGGCATGTCCGGCAGGTGTTTCTGGCGAGCTGTTCAGGTGGTTCCGGTGTTCTTGGCAGGTGATTCTGGCGTGTCCGGCAGGTGGTTCCGGTCTGTCCGGTAATGGGTTCCGTCATGTGCCGCTCGTGGTTCTGGCACGTCTGAGAGGTGGTTCCCGCATGCCCGGCAGGTGCTCCAGGAGAGTCCTACAAGTGGTTCTGGCCTAGCCCGCAGGTGATTTTGGCGTGTCCGGCAGGTGGTTCCGGCATGCTCGGCAGGTGGTTCAGGCATGTCTGGTAGGTGGTTCCGGTCTGTCCGCGAGGTGGTTCCGGCGTGTCAGGCACGTGGTTCCGGCATGTGTGACAGGTGGTTCTGGCATGTCCGGCAGGTGATTCTGGATTGTCCACCAAGTGGCTCTGGTGTAACCAGCAGGTGATTCCGGAGTGTACGGCAAGTGGTTCTGGCATAGCTGGCTGGTGATTTTGGGGTGTCCAGCAGGTGGCTCCAGCGAGTCGAGCAAGTTGTTCCGGTGTGCTCAGCAGGTGGTTCAGGCAGGTCCGGCAGGTGTTTCTGGTCTGTCCAGTACGTGGTGCCGGCATGTCCGGCACGTGCTTCCAGTATGTTTGAGAGGTGGTTCCTACCTTCCCGGCGGGAGATTCCGGAGCGTCCGCCATGTGATTCTGGCCTACCTGGCAGGGGATTTTGGCGTCTCTGGCTGGTGGTTCCGGCGAGTCGAAGAGGAGGTTCCGGCGTGCTCGGCAGGTGCATCCGGTGTCTCTGGCACGTCATTCTGGCACGTTCGAGAGGTGGTTCCGGCATGCCTGACAGGTGATTCCGGAGTGTCCGACAAGGGGTTCTGGCACGTCTGAGAGGTGGTTCCGGCATACCCTGCAGGTGATTCTGGCTTGTCTGCCGAGTGGTGCTGGCGTAGCCATCAGGTGATTTTGGCGTGTCCAGCAGGTGGCTCCAGCGAGTAGAGCAGGTTGTTCCAGCGTACTCAGCAGGTGGTTCAGGCGGGTCTGGCAGGTGGTTCCGGTCTCTCTAGTAGGTGGTTCCGGCGTGTCCGGCACGTGCTTCTGGCACGTCTGAGAGCTGGTTCCGGCATGCCCGGCGGGTGATTCCATAGAGTCCGCCACGTGGTTCTGGCCTAGCTGACAGGTGATTTTGGCGTCCCCGGCAGGTGGTTACAGCGAGTTGAGCAGGAGGTTCCGGCATGCTCGGCAGTTGCATCCGGTGTCTCTGGCACGTGGTTCTGGCACGTCTGACATTTGGTTGCATCATGTCTGGCAGGTGATTCCGGAGTGTCCGGCAAGAGGTTCTGGTGTAGCCGGCAGGTGATTTTGGCATGTCCGGCAGGTGTTTCTGGCGAGCTGTTCAGGTGGTTCCGGTGTTCTTGGCAGGTGATTCTGGCGTGTCCGGCAGGTGGTTCCGGTCTGTCCGGTAATGGGTTCCGTCATGTGCCGCTCGTGGTTCTGGCACGTCTGAGAGGTGGTTCCCGCATGCCCGGCAGGTGCTCCAGGAGAGTCCTACAAGTGGTTCTGGCCTAGCCCGCAGGTGATTTTGGCGTGTCCGGCAGGTGGTTCCGGCATGCTCGGCAGGTGGTTCAGGCATGTCTGGTAGGTGGTTCCGGTCTGTCCGCGAGGTGGTTCCGGCGTGTCAGGCACGTGGTTCCGGCATGTGTGACAGGTGGTTCTGGCATGTCCGGCAGGTGATTCTGGATTGTCCACCAAGTGGCTCTGGTGTAACCAGCAGGTGATTCCGGAGTGTACGGCAAGTGGTTCTGGCATAGC
Organism: Equus asinus; assembly: GCF_041296235.1. Lineage (NCBI taxonomy): Eukaryota > Metazoa > Chordata > Mammalia > Perissodactyla > Equidae > Equus > Equus asinus. Next base: position 115,720 of record NW_027225219.1, read on the forward strand.
TGGCTGGTGATTTTGGGGTGTCCAGCAGGTGGCTCCAGCGAGTCGAGCAAGTTGTTCCGGTGTGCTCAGCAGGTGGTTCAGGCAGGTCCGGCAGGTGTTTCTGGTCTGTCCAGTACGTGGTGCCGGCATGTCCGCA
>NW_027225220.1:0-20000 GCF_041296235.1 Equus asinus
AAATCTACCCTCTAGAACTGAGCAAGAAGCGCAACAGAGGGTAGCTCAGGTGGCAATCTTTAAGCAAAAAAAATAAGATAAAAAAATACAATGGCGAGGAGACCCGGTGAAAAAGCAACCCTGAAAAAGGTACCCTCTGAAACTGAGGAAGCAGGGCAACAGTGCCTAGCTCAGGTGACAATCTTTAAGCAAAAGAAACACACAAGGGCGTGGGGAGCTGGCGAAAAGGCAACACTGAGAAATCCACCCTCTGAAACGGACGAAGATGGGCAACAGAGGCTAGCTCAGGTGGCAATCTTTAAGCAAAAGAAACACACAAGGGCGTGGAGACCTGGGGAAAAAGCAACACGGAGAAATCCACCCTCTGAAACTGAGGGACATGGGCAAAAGAAGCTAGCTCAGGTTGCAACCTTTAAGCAGAAAAAAAACACAAGGGCGTGCAGACCTGGCAAAAAAGCCACAGTGAGAAATCTACCCTCTGAAACCGACGAAGATGGACAACAGAGGCTAGCTCAGGTGGCAATTTTTAAGGAAAAATAAAAGGAAGTGCGTGGAGACCTGGGAAAAAGCAACACGGAGAAATCTACCCTCTAGAACTGAGAAAGAAGCGCAACAGAGGCTAGCTCAGGTGGCAATCTTTAAGCAAAAAAAATAAGATAAAAAATACAATGGCGAGGAGACCCGGTGAAAAAGCAACCCTGAAAAAGGTACCCTCTGAAACTGAGGAAGCAGGGCAACAGTGCCTAGCTCAGGTGACAATCTTTAAGCAAAAGAAACACACAAGGGCGTGGGGAGCTGGCGAAAAGGCAACACTGAGAAATCCACCCTCTGAAACGGACGAAGATGGGCAACAGAGGCTAGCTCAGGTGGCAATCTTTAAGCAAAAGAAACACACAAGGGCGTGGAGACCTGGGAAAAAGCAACACGGAGAAATCCACCCTCTGAAACTGAGGAAGATGGGCAAGAGAGGCTACCTCAGGTGGCAATCCTTAAGCAAAAACAAAGCACAAAGGCGTGGAGCCCTGGGGACAAAGCAACCCTGAAATATCTACCCTCTGAAACTGAGGAACATGGGCAAGAGAGGCTAGCTCAGGTGGCACTCGTTAAGCAAAAACAAAACACAAAGGCGTGGAGACCTGGGAAAAAGCAACCCTGAAATATCTACCCTCTGAAACTGAGGAGGATGGGCAAGAGAGGCTGGCTTCAGGTGGCAATCTTTAAGCAAAAGAAACACACAAGGGCGTGGAGGCCTGGGGAAAAAGCAACACGGAGAAATCCACCCTCTGAAACTGAGGGACATGGGCAAAAGAAGCTAGCTCAGGTTGCAACCTTTAAGCAGAAAAAAACACAAGTGCGTGCAGACCTGGCAAAAAAGCAACAGTGAGAAATCTACCCTCTGAAACCGACGAAGATGGACAACAGAGGCTAGCTCAGGTGGCAATCTTTAAGCAAAAGAAACACACAAGGGCGTGGGGAGCTGGGGAAAAGGCAACACTGAGAAATCCACCCTCTGAAACGGACGAAGATGGGCAACAGAGGCTAGCTCAGGTGGCAATCGTTAAGCAAAAGAAACACACAAGGGCGTGGAGGCCTGGGGAAAAAGCAACACGGAGAAATCCACCCTCTGAAACTGAGGGACATGGGCAAAAGAAGCTAGCTCAGGTTGCAACCTTTAAGCAGAAAAAAAACACAAGGGCGTGCAGACCTGGCAAAAAAGCCACAGTGAGAAATCTACCCTCTGAAACCGACGAAGATGGACAACAGAGGCTAGCTCAGGTGGCAATTTTTAAGGAAAAATAAAAGGAAGTGCGTGGAGACCTGGGGAAAAAGCAACACGGAGAAATCTACCCTCTAGAACTGAGAAAGAAGCGCAACAGAGGCTAGCTCAGGTGGCAATCTTTAAGCAAAAAAAATAAGATAAAAAAATACAATGGCGAGGAGACCCGGTGAAAAAGCAACCCTGAAAAAGGTACCCTCTGAAACTGAGGAAGCAGGGCAACAGTGCCTAGCTCAGGTGACAATCTTTAAGCAAAAGAAACACACAAGGGCGTGGGGAGCTGGCGAAAAGGCAACACTGAGAAATCCACCCTCTGAAACGGACGAAGATGGGCAACAGAGGCTAGCTCAGGTGGCAATCTTTAAGCAAAAGAAACACACAAGGGCGTGGAGACCTGGGGAAAAAGCAACACGGAGAAATCCACCCTCTGAAACTGAGGAAGATGGGCAAGAGAGGCTACCTCAGGTGGCAATCCTTAAGCAAAAACAAAGCACAAAGGCGTGGAGCCCTGGGGACAAAGCAACCCTGAAATATCTACCCTCTGAAACTGAGGAACATGGGCAAGAGAGGCTAGCTCAGGTGGCACTCGTTAAGCAAAAACAAAACACAAAGGCGTGGAGACCTGGGGAAAAAGCAACCCTGAAATATCTACCCTCTGAAACTGAGGAAGATGGGCAAGAGAGGCTGGCTTCAGGTGGCAAACGTTAAGCAAAAGAAACACACAAGGGCGTGGAGACCTGGGGAAACAGCAACACGGAGATATCGACCCTCTGAAACTCAGGAAGATGGGCAAGCGAGGCTAGCTCAGGTGGTAATCGTTAAGCAAAAACAAAACCCAAAGGCGTGGAGACCTGGGGAAAAAGCAACCCTGAAATATCTACCCTCTGAAACTGAGGAAGATGGGCAAGAGAGGCTGGCTTCAGGTGGCAATCTTTAAGCAAAAGAAACACACAAGGGCGTGGGGAGCTGGGGAAAAGGCAACACTGAGAAATCCACCCTCTGAAACGGACGAAGATGGGCAACAGAGGCTAGCTCAGGTGGCAATCGTTAAGCAAAAGAAACACACAAGGGCGTGGAGGCCTGGGGAAAAAGCAACACGGAGAAATCCACCCTCTGAAACTGAGGGACATGGGCAAAAGAAGCTAGCTCAGGTTGCAACCTTTAAGCAGAAAAAAAACACAAGGGCGTGCAGACCTGGCAAAAAAGCCACAGTGAGAAATCTACCCTCTGAAACCGACGAAGATGGACAACAGAGGCTAGCTCAGGTGGCAATTTTTAAGGAAAAATAAAAGGAAGTGCGTGGAGACCTGGGGAAAAAGCAACACGGAGAAATCTACCCTCTAGAACTGAGAAAGAAGCGCAACAGAGGCTAGCTCAGGTGGCAATCTTTAAGCAAAAAAAATAAGATAAAAAAATACAATGGCGAGGAGACCCGGTGAAAAAGCAACCCTGAAAAAGGTACCCTCTGAAACTGAGGAAGCAGGGCAACAGTGCCTAGCTCAGGTGACAATCTTTAAGCAAAAGAAACACACAAGGGCGTGGGGAGCTGGCGAAAAGGCAACACTGAGAAATCCACCCTCTGAAACGGACGAAGATGGGCAACAGAGGCTAGCTCAGGTGGCAATCTTTAAGCAAAAGAAACACACAAGGCGTGGAGACCTGGGGAAAAAGCAACACGGAGAAATCCACCCTCTGAAACTGAGGAAGATGGGCAAGAGAGGCTACCTCAGGTGGCAATCCTTAAGCAAAAACAAAGCACAAAGGCGTGGAGCCCTGGGGACAAAGCAACCCTGAAATATCTACCCTCTGAAACTGAGGAACATGGGCAAGAGAGGCTAGCTCAGGTGGCAATCGTTAAGCAAAAACAAAACACAAAGGCGTGGAGACCTGGGGAAAAAGCAACCCTGAAATATCTACCCTCTGAAACTGAGGAAGATGGGCAAGAGAGGCTGGCTTCAGGTGGCAATCTTTAAGCAAAAGAAACACACAGAGGGCGTGGAGACCTGGGGAAAAAGCAACACGGAGAAATCCACCCTCTGAAACTGAGGGACATGGGCAAAAGAAGCTAGCTCAGGTTGCAACCTTTAAGCAGAAAAAAAACACAAGGGCGTGCAGACCTGGCAAAAAAGCCACAGTGAGAAATCTACCCTCTGAAACCGACGAAGATGGACAACAGAGGCTAGCTCAGGTGGCAATTTTTAAGGAAAAATAAAAGGAAGTGCGTGGAGACCTGGGGAAAAAGCAACACGGAGAAATCTACCCTCTAGAACTGAGAAAGAAGCGCAACAGAGGCTAGCTCAGGTGGCAATCTTTAAGCAAAAAAAATAAGATAAAAAAATACAATGGCGAGGAGACGCGGTGAAAAAGCAACCCTGAAAAAGGTACCCTCTGAAACTGAGGAAGCAGGGCAACAGTGCCTAGCTCAGGTGACAATCTTTAAGCAAAAGAAACACACAAGGGCGTGGGGAGCTGGCGAAAAGGCAACACTGAGAAATCCACCCTCTGAAACGGACGAAGATGGCAACAGAGGCTAGCTCAGGTGCAATCTTTAAGCAAAAGAAACACACAAGGGCGTGGAGACCTGGGGAAAAAGCAACACGGAGAAATCCACCCTCTGAAACTGAGGAAGATGGGCAAGAGAGGCTACCTCAGGTGGCAATCCTTAAGCAAAAACAAAGCACAAAGGCGTGGAGCCCTGGGGACAAAGCAACCCTGAAATATCTACCCTCTGAAACTGAGGAACATGGGCAAGAGAGGCTAGCTCAGGTGGCAATCGTTAAGCAAAAACAAAACACAAAGGCGTGGAGACCTGGGGAAAAAGCAACCCTGAAATATCTACCCTCTGAAACTGAGGAAGATGGGCAAGAGAGGCTGGCTTCAGGTGGCAATCTTTAAGCAAAAGAAACACACAAGGGCGTGGAGGCCTGGGGAAAAAGCAACACGGAGAAATCCACCCTCTGAAACTGAGGGACATGGGCAAAAGAAGCTAGCTCAGGTTGCAACCTTTAAGCAGAAAAAAAACACAAGGGCGTGCAGACCTGGCAAAAAAGCCACAGTGAGAAATCTACCCTCTGAAACCGACGAAGATGGACAACAGAGGCTAGCTCAGGTGGCAATTTTTAAGGAAAAATAAAAGGAAGTGCGTGGAGACCTGGGGAAAAAGCAACACGGAGAAATCTACCCTCTAGAACTGAGAAAGAAGCGCAACAGAGGCTAGCTCAGGTGGCAATCTTTAAGCAAAAAAAATAAGATAAAAAAATACAATGGCGAGGAGACCCGGTGAAAAAGCAACCCTGAAAAAGGTACCCTCTGAAACTGAGGAAGCAGGGCAACAGTGCCTAGCTCAGGTGACAATCTTTAAGCAAAAGAAACACACAAGGGCGTGGGGAGCTGGCGAAAAGGCAACACTGAGAAATCCACCCTCTGAAACGGACGAAGATGGGCAACAGAGGCTAGCTCAGGTGGCAATCTTTAAGCAAAAGAAACACACAAGGGCGTGGAGACCTGGGGAAAAAGCAACACGGAGAAATCCACCCTCTGAAACTGAGGAAGATGGGCAAGAGAGGCTACCTCAGGTGGCAATCCTTAAGCAAAAACAAAGCACAAAGGCGTGGAGCCCTGGGGACAAAGCAAACCTGAAATATCTACCCTCTGAAACTGAGGAACATGGGCAAGAGAGGCTAGCTCAGGTGGCAATCGTTAAGCAAAAACAAAACACAAAGGCGTGGAGACCTGGGGAAAAAGCAACCCTGAAATATCTACCCTCTGAAACTGAGGAAGATGGGCAAGAGAGGCTGGCTTCAGGTGGCAATCTTTAAGCAAAAGAAACACACAAGGGCGTGGAGGCCTGGGGAAAAAGCAACACGGAGAAATCCACCCTCTGAAACTGAGGGACATGGGCAAAAGAAGCTAGCTCAGGTTGCAACCTTTAAGCAGAAAAAAAACACAAGGGCGTGCAGACCTGGCAAAAAAGCAACAGTGAGAAATCTACCCTCTGAAACCGACGAAGATGGACAACAGAGGCTAGCTCAGGTGGCAATTTTTAAGGAAAAATAAAAGGAAGTGCGTGGAGACCTGGGGAAAAAGCAACACGGAGAAATCTACCCTCTAGAACTGAGAAAGAAGCGCAACAGAGGCTAGCTCAGGTGGCAATCTTTAAGCAAAAAAAATAAGATAAAAAAATACAATGGCGAGGAGACGCGGTGAAAAAGCAACCCTGAAAAAGGTACCCTCTGAAACTGAGGAAGCAGGGCAACAGTGCCTAGCTCAGGTGACAATCTTTAAGCAAAAGAAACACACAAGGGCGTGGGGAGCTGGCGAAAAGGCAACACTGAGAAATCCACCCTCTGAAACGGACGAAGATGGGCAACAGAGGCTAGCTCAGGTGGCAATCTTTTAAGCAAAAGAAACACACAAGGGCGTGGAGACCTGGGGAAAAAGCAACACGGAGAAATCCACCCTCTGAAACTGAGGAAGATGGGCAAGAGAGGCTACCTCAGGTGGCAATCCTTAAGCAAAAACAAAGCACAAAGGCGTGGAGCCCTGGGGACAAAGCAACCTGAAATATCTACCCTCTGAAACTGAGGAACATGGGCAAGAGAGGCTAGCTCAGGTGGCAATCGTTAAGCAAAAACAAAACACAAAGGCGTGGAGACCTGGGGAAAAAGCAACCCTGAAATATCTACCCTCTGAAACTGAGGAAGATGGGCAAGAGAGGCTGGCTTCAGGTGGCAATCTTTAAGCAAAAGAAACACACAAGGGCGTGGAGGCCTGGGGAAAAAGCAACACGGAGAAATCCACCCTCTGAAACTGAGGGACATGGGCAAAAGAAGCTAGCTCAGGTTGCAACCTTTAAGCAGAAAAAAAACACAAGGGCGTGCAGACCTGGCAAAAAAGCCACAGTGAGAAATCTACCCTCTGAAACCGACGAAGATGGACAACAGAGGCTAGCTCAGGTGGCAATTTTTAAGGAAAAATAAAAGGAAGTGCGTGGAGACCTGGGGAAAAAGCAACACGGAGAAATCTACCCTCTAGAACTGAGAAAGAAGCGCAACAGAGGCTAGCTCAGGTGGCAATCTTTAAGCAAAAAAATAAGATAAAAAAATACAATGGCGAGGAGACCCGGTGAAAAAGCAACCCTGAAAAAGGTACCCTCTGAAACTGAGGAAGCAGGGCAACAGTGCCTAGCTCAGGTGACAATCTTTAAGCAAAAGAAACACACAAGGGCGTGGGGAGCTGGGAAAAGGCAACACTGAGAAATCCACCCTCTGAAACGGACGAAGATGGGCAACAGAGGCTACCTCAGGTGGCAATCGTTAAGCAAAAACAAAACCCAAAGGCATGGAGACCTGGGGACAAAGCAACCCTGAAATATCTACCCTCTGAAACTGAGGAACATGGGCAAGAGAGGCTAGCTCAGGTGGCACTCGTTAAGCAAAAACAAAACACAAAGGCGTGGAGACCTGGGGAAAAAGCAACCCTGAAATATCTACCCTCTGAAACTGAGGAAGATGGGCAAGAGAGGCTGGCTTCAGGTGGCAATCTTTAAGCAAAAGAAACACACAAGGGCGTGGAGGCCTGGGGAAAAAGCAACACGGAGAAATCCACCCTCTGAAACTGAGGGACATGGGCAAAAGAAGCTAGCTCAGGTTGCAACCTTTAAGCAGAAAAAAAACACAAGGGCGTGCAGACCTGGCAAAAAAGCCACAGTGAGAAATCTACCCTCTGAAACCGACGAAGATGGACAACAGAGGCTAGCTCAGGTGGCAATTTTTAAGGAAAAATAAAAGGAAGTGCGTGGAGACCTGGGGAAAAAGCAACACGGAGAAATCTACCCTCTAGAACTGAGAAAGAAGCGCAACAGAGGCTAGCTCAGGTGGCAATCTTTAAGCAAAAAAAATAAGATAAAAAAATACAATGGCGAGGAGACCCGGTGAAAAAGCAACCCTGAAAAAGGTACCCTCTGAAACTGAGGAAGCAGGGCAACAGTGCCTAGCTCAGGTGACAATCTTTAAGCAAAAGAAACACACAAGGGCGTGGGGAGCTGGCGAAAAGGCAACACTGAGAAATCCACCCTCTGAAACGGACGAAGATGGGCAACAGAGGCTAGCTCAGGTGGCAATCTTTAAGCAAAAGAAACACACAAGGGCGTGGAGACCTGGGGAAAAAGCAACACGGAGAAATCCACCCTCTGAAACTGAGGAAGATGGGCAAGAGAGGCTACCTCAGGTGGCAATCCTTAAGCAAAAACAAAGCACAAAGGCGTGGAGCCCTGGGGACAAAGCAACCCTGAAATATCTACCCTCTGAAACTGAGGAACATGGGCAAGAGAGGCTAGCTCAGGTGGCACTCGTTAAGCAAAAACAAAACACAAAGGCGTGGAGACCTGGGGAAAAAGCAACCCTGAAATATCTACCCTCTGAAACTGAGGAAGATGGGCAAGAGAGGCTGGCTTCAGGTGGCAAACGTTAAGCAAAAGAAACACACAAGGGCGTGGAGACCTGGGGAAACAGCAACACGGAGATATCGACCCTCTGAAACTCAGGAAGATGGGCAAGAGAGGCTAGCTCAGGTGGCAATCGTTAAGCAAAAACAAAACCCAAAGGCGTGGAGACCTGGGGAAAAAGCAACCCTGAAATATCTACCCTCTGAAACTGAGGAAGATGGGCAAGAGAGGCTGGCTTCAGGTGGCAATCTTTAAGCAAAAGAAACACACAAGGGCGTGGGGAGCTGGGGAAAAGGCAACACTGAGAAATCCACCCTCTGAAACGGACGAAGATGGGCAACAGAGGCTAGCTCAGGTGGCAATCGTTAAGCAAAAGAAACACACAAGGGCGTGGAGGCCTGGGGAAAAAGCAACACGGAGAAATCCACCCTCTGAAACTGAGGGACATGGGCAAAAGAAGCTAGCTCAGGTTGCAACCTTTAAGCAGAAAAAAAACACAAGGGCGTGCAGACCTGGCAAAAAAGCCACAGTGAGAAATCTACCCTCTGAAACCGACGAAGATGGACAACAGAGGCTAGCTCAGGTGGCAATTTTTAAGGAAAAATAAAAGGAAGTGCGTGGAGACCTGGGGAAAAAGCAACACGGAGAAATCTACCCTCTAGAACTGAGAAAGAAGCGCAACAGAGGCTAGCTCAGGTGGCAATCTTTAAGCAAAAAAAATAAGATAAAAAAATACAATGGCGAGGAGACCCGGTGAAAAAGCAACCCTGAAAAAGGTACCCTCTGAAACTGAGGAAGCAGGGCAACAGTGCCTAGCTCAGGTGACAATCTTTAAGCAAAAGAAACACACAAGGGCGTGGGGAGCTGGCGAAAAGGCAACACTGAGAAATCCACCCTCTGAAACGGACGAAGATGGGCAACAGAGGCTACCTCAGGTGGCAATCGTTAAGCCAAAGAAACACACAAGGGTGTGGAGACCTGGGGAAAAAGCAACACGGAGAAATCCACCCTCTGAAACTGAGGAACATGGGCAAAAGAAGCTAGCTCAGGTTGCAGCCTTCAAGCAGAAAAAAAAAAGACGCAAGGGCGTGGAGAGCTGGCGAAAAAGCAACACTGAGAAATCTACCCTCTGAAACCGAAGAAGATGGGCAACAGAGGCTAGCTCAGGTGGCAATCTTTAAGCAAAAAAAAAAAAATAAAAAAATACAATGGCGAGGAGACCCGGTCAAAAAGCAACCCTGAAAAAGGTACCCTCTGAAACTGAGGAAGCAGCGCAACAGTGCCTAGCTCAGGTGACAATCTTTAAGCAAAAAAAAAAAACAAAAAACAAAAAACAAAAAACAAAACCCACAATGGAGTGGAGACCCGGGGGAAATCAACACTGAAAAATACAAAAAGAATGGAAGACCAATAGACAGAGCAGGCACTTTCACCTGGGGTGGAGGAGGTATGCATGGATGACCGATAAGCGCATGAAAAGATGTGAGCTGTTCCCTGGAAAAGCAAGTGAGAAAATTAGAGGGAGACATTGTGGGGACACATGGGTGAGACTGCCTTCTTCCAAATACCGGAACAGGATCAAACTGCTAGTCAGGTCGCGGAGAAGCCAAGTCAGTCACTCACGCCTCACTGGTGGTGAAGGGAAACGGTATGGCCTCTGTGAAAAAGGGCGTGGCGGGTTCCAAAACTGACACGCCGCGGAAACAACCACCGAAAGTGGCAACCTACATAAGCCTTTGGTGTATCTTGCCTCCTAAGAGCGTCTGTATGTAGCTGGAGCCTTGGGTCGTTAAGGCTTCCACAGTGATCTGTGGTGGGTGGGTGGGGGGGGGGGGGGGCCTTGGGCCTTGGGGGTCTCCGCTGGACCTCCAGGAAGTCAGCTTTTGTGGAGTCCCGTGAGTCCTTCCAGGGAGGGAGGCATCCAACCCGAGGGTGGTCTGGAGGGCACCACTCCCACCACTCCCGGGGGCTGGGGCGGGGGGCGGGGTGGGGGCTGCGGCCACGTTCCTGTTCATTCACACAGAATCCGGGGCATGAATGTTCTTAGCAGCTCTGTTCCACACAGCCCCACACTGGAAACCACACAGACGTCCTGCGAGTCCCATCCCTTGCTCATGTCGCCGGGGCTCCGGAGGAGGGCCACTCTGTAAAAGCGGCCGCCAGATGGCGCCCAACGACCGGCGCGGAGGGGTCAGCGGGAGGGAACCGGGTCACCAGCCAGCGAGAGTGCACAGCCTGAGCCCACCGCCGGGTCAGGTCTCTCTCTGTCTCTGTCTCTGTCTCTGTCTCTGTCTCTCTCTGTCTCTGTCTCTGTCTCTGTCTCTCTCTGTCTCTCTCTCTCTCTCTCTTTCTCTCTGGGCCCGCTTGGGGCGGGCGGGAGGTCACCACGTGAGGCCCCAGGGTGTCCACCTCGGAGCTCCCAGGCAGCACAGGGCAACCCTGGGCGCAGAAGGAGGTGTTGGAAAATCGGCGGGGAGGGGGGTGGGGTGGGTGGGCTTGCCAGGAAGGGGACAGACTCCCCACGTGACTTCTGGGCCGGGCCGGGCGCGGGGCTGCCGGCTGGCTGACGCGGACAGAGGTGGAAAAGTCCCCGGAGATGCCACGGGGCAGGCCGGGGCTGCCGGCCCCCGCTTCCCGGAGCGGCCCGAGCACTTCCCGGGCTCCCGGGAGGACTTAGAAAATCACGGCGGGTGGGGGGTGGGGGTCGCTGTCAAACCGAAACCATGCACGTCATCAGAGAAGGACCGTGACGACGGAGGAATTGTCCGCAGTCTGTCAGGAATTGTGTGCAGCCTGTCACTTCCGGCCCAGAGGGTCTCTCTAAGGCAGACGGACAGACAGAGCCCACAAGTCGTAGAGGAAAGGACCGAGCCGCTTGGCCGCGGAAAAGTTTACAACACAAAACAGGTCTCCCTCCGCACGGGGCCACAGCAAAGCCCAAAGACGACACACGGGGGGGAGCATGGGTGCAGATGCACGTGTGGTGATAAGAATATGGATTTCAGCAGGGCTTCCCGTCCTCATCAACAAGCAGAAGCACCCAAATGGTGGGGGTTGGGGGGCAGAGACCTCACAGCCATTCCCTCCACAAATCGAGTTCCCCGGGACATCCTCACAGCGCCGTGCTGTGAGTGTGTGTGGGTGTTTAAAATGGAGTAAATGTGGACGTGGAACTGCTCCGTGAAACCAAAATAACAACAGTCGTAGATCTTCTTTGGTCATTTAGAAAATTCTTTTTTTTTTTTTTTCCCCAGCGGTGCACGTATTTCCCTTCCAAAAAAGAAGAACGGGAAAGGAGATGTTAAAGGCAAGCAGAGAGAGGAAAACTGTTGCAAAACAAAAGCTGAGCTCCCGTCCGAGGGAGGCCTCCTCCATTGGAGGCCTAGGAAATCATTCTGACAAAATGGAGGATCTCTGTCTTTGGTGTCGATTCCCTCAGAGGTCAAGAGAAACCTTTTCCAATGTCTTTATCAGGAGGAGACTAGAAGTTAGAGAAAAGTATCCTTTCGGGAGTGAGAAAAACAAATTCTGATTTTGCATCAGCTTCCCTCCGATCTTGAAACTCATTGACTTGATTCCATTCTGTCGACGGAAATAATCCGGAACCAATCTATCCGTGAAAATCGGGGTGCGTTTATTCTGAGCTAAAATGTGAGGACTGTGGCCCGGGGCCTTTCTTCCCGAAGGAAGAGAGGGTGCCCGGGAAGTGGGGTGTACAGAGTGCTTCTAGACCCCCAGAGAGGACGTTTCACATAGGATCGAAAGGTCCCTTGGATGATAGTCGCGAGACTGCTCTGTCGGCACAGCGATCGACAGACACTGCTGGGTGGCAGGTCTGTTGTCTGGGCCTGGGTGGTCACAGGGGAGCCGGATGGTCAAAGGTGAGCGCAACCATCCGCTCCTAGCCTAAGGAAAGATGCCTCTCCTTAAGGAAAGGCCCGAGCACGGGGAAGCTGCTCCTTTCCCTTAAGGGCATTGGTTCTTGCCGTAGGAAATGTGTAAAGCGGATCTAGGATGCGATGCTGTGCTCGACGGCCACGTCAGGCCCTTTTCGAAAAACACTGTCAGGCCGAATTAGGCCGACACCCAATGGCTTCCTCATAGACTCCCATAGATCCTATCGCTCGCCATTTCTATCTGTCCACTCGTTCCAATTTTAGGCCACTTGACCACGAACAGGCCTTTTTCTCAGATTATTTTCCCCATGAAACTTTGATCACCTTTTCACAGACAAAACGATCTTTACTTTTTAGGCCCTCTTGCCTGAAGGCAGCCATCTCACTTTCCTTGAACACAAAGATGTTTCCCATATTCACTTTTAGTGGCTTTTTGTTTTGTTTTGTTTTGTTTTGTTTTGAGGACGATGAGCCCTGAGCTAACTGCTGCCAATCCTCCTCTTTTTGCCGAGGAAGGCTGGCCCTGAGCTAACCTCCGTGCCCATCTTCCTCTATTTCATATGTGGGACGCCTACCACCACGTGGCTCGCCCAGCGGTGCCACGTCCACCCCCGGGATCCGAACTGGCAAACCCCGGGCCGGCGAAGCGGAACAGGCACACTTAACCAGCGCGCCACCGGGCCGGCCTAGTGGCTTTCATCGCATTTGTTAAGTAGATTTTTTAACCCTCACGAACCTTAATTTTGGTGAAAACTAAGAAGCCAGCAATTAGGAACTGTCCTTCCCATGAGCATTCCGTCGCTTGGCCAATTTCTAAACACTTGGCCACTTTTAGAAACATGGGATTTCATAGGTTTATCTTTTCCTTCGCTTTATTTGATTTCATCTCACTTTAGTTTTTGGGTGAGGAAGATCGGCCCTCACAGAGCTAACGCCTGTTGCCAATCTTCCGTTTCTGTTTTTTTTTCCCCCCTCCCGATTTTTCTCCCCCAATCCCCCCCATGACATAGTTGTCTATCTTAGTTGAGGGCCCTTCCAGTTGTGGCATGTGGGACGCCGCCTCCACACGGCCCGACGAGCGGTGCCGTGTCCGTGCCGTGCCCGGGATCTGAACCGGCAAAACCCTGGGCCGCCGAAGGGGAGCTTGTGAACTTAACCACTCGGCCACGGGGCCGCCCCCGTCCGTGGACTTTTTTATCACCTGATTTCACCTCGCAAAACTTCAAAGCTTCAAGTTATCAGAGAGGTTTGGGAAGTTGTTTTTATTTATTTAATTAATTTATTTTTCGAGGAAGACGAGCCCCGAGCTGACACCTGCTGCCAATTCTCCTCTTTTTGCCCCGGGAGAGTGGTCCCGAGCTAACATCCGTGCCCATCCCCCTCCCCTTGATAGGCGGGACGCTGACCACAGCGTGGCTCGCCAAGCGGCGCCACGTCCGCACCCCGGATCCGAACCTGCGAACCCCTGGCTGACAAAACGGAACGTGCGAACTTAACCGCTGTGCCGCCGGGCTGGCCCTTCGGGAAGTTATTTTCAGGACACGGGCCATAAACTAGAATCACCGCTACAGGTTTATCGGAGCGACATCAGCGTTCGTGGTGGATTGAGTCGTCCCCTCTGTCTCTCCCCTCCAGGGCACAACCAAAGGGACGTCTATCGACCCACCCACCAAGGATTCCCCCCCCCTCCCCCCGCACGGCACAGCAGGATGCCTGAGAGATCCACGCAGCCCTACAGCGGCAAGTCACATTCGCACAGTCAAAATTCAATGGCAGAGACAAAACGTTAAGGTCAGTGAGAGGGAAGAGAATAACCGGCCCAGGAGCAACGGTGTGAAGAACACGGAGAAGACGGGTCCTAGACGCCGGGGTCCCCGGAGCAGCGATTTCATCAGAGGCCCGCAAACGTCCACGATCTCCACACCACGTTTATGGCCGACTGCGTGCGTGGGTCCTTTGGAATCGACCAGGCTACCGTCCGGGCCACTTTGGGACATCGTGTCCAGCTGCCCCGAGCGGTGGAGCTGTCGTTCAAGTGTAAGATGGGGCCCGTCCGGGGAGAGAATGGGGACGGGGAAAGGGAGGCCGCGGGAAGTCACAGAGTCTGAGGTGTTCGGGGGAGACTGACTCTTCTGAAGTGGAGGTGGTAGAAGGAGAGCAGCAGGATTTTTGGATTTTTGTTCCCTCTGTTAGGTATCTGGGTCCGGAGGAGAGTGGGGCGGGGGGGGGGGGGGCGGGTGGTGGTGGTGGTGGTGGGTGTGAGGCTGAGGCGGGGCTGGTGTTTCCTTTCCGAGTCAGGTGGAAGAGCTCCTCCAGTGGAGGTTTTTAGACAAGGGGTCTGGTCTGGCAGGATGGGAGGTTGCGGGTTGAGCCACAGGGGAATCTGTCGTAGCTCAGACTCGGGCCTTTGAAGAAATAGACAGAGAGAGGAGTTTTGCTCTGTCTGTCACCGCAGCCGGCACCTCAGGAGCAACAACAGGAGGCTTCCCGAATGAGTGAAGGGGCAGGAGCCAGCGTGCCCCGTGCCTCTCTCAGCCCTGCGCCGGCAGGGAAGGAAGCAGGCAGGCAGGCCTCAGGGCTACTCCCGTCCTACTGCCCGGTGGTCCCTGTCCCGGCCCCGCCCCCACTCTCCCCCTGACCCTCACCGCTCCCCAGCCCTCTTCTCAGCCAGAGAGGCGATGGGGGGGGGGCGGTGCGGTCCCAGAACAAGTTTCCTCTCATCCGCCATCATCTTGCCACCCTGACGACTTGGCCTGAGATCCGGCCTAGGCTGTACCCTGAGATCCGGCCTAGGCTGTACCCGTGTGTGGTTTTCCTGTGGACAAGGGGGCCGGTTCACCATTTCGGAAGAAACCCCTAGCCTTCCACTGCCGAGTCGCCAGCCTGGGAGGGGGGAGGGGGGAGGGGGGAGGGGAGGTCAGGCCCATTCATTCCGATGGGCCTGGCGTCAGGGCTTCATTCAAGTGCAGGAAGCTCTCTCCCATGGCCTCGGGCTTTTTTCCATTGAACGGCTTTCTTCAATTCCCCCACCCTTAGGCCGCAGTCCACCAAGGGCCGGGAGGCAGGGAGGGAAGATGTTGGGGCAGGGTGGCTGTCTGAGAAACTCGCCTCATCTGGGGCAGAAAGAGTGCCCCCCTCCTTTCTCTAACCCTACTAGACTGCTTGAGGATCACGGACGGTTTGGCTCATCGATGAGCCCTGCGTTATGGGCCCGGCAAGCAAACTCCTAACGGGCAACCCGCCGCTCTAGGCGTGTGTGGGTTTTTTGATCTTTCACCTTCAAGTTCGCACGACATCGGTCCGTGTCCCCCGCCCCGGCTTCCCATGGGAAATCCTCCGTCTCTTTCCACAGACTCACTGGCGACTTCACACAGTGCCTGCCTCCTCCTCCTTAGGAAGGAAGGAAGGAAGGAAGGAAGGAAGGAAGGAAGGAAGGAAGGAAGGAAGGGAGGGAGGGAGGGGCTGACCCCGTGGCCGAGCGGTTGAGTTTGCACGCTCCGCTTCAGCGGCCCGGGGCTTGGAAGGTTCGGATCCTGGGCTCGGACACGGCACCGCTCATCAAACCACGCTGAGGTGGCGTCCCACACGGCAGAACCAGAGGGACCCTCAAAGAGAATATAGAACTAGGTACTGGGGTGCTCTGGGGAGAAGAAGAAGAAGGAGGAGGAATAAAAAGAAAAGAAAAGATTGGCAATGAGCTCGGGTGCCAGTCTTTAAAAAAAAAAAAAAAAAAGAGAGGAAGAAAGATGGACAAACAGGAACGAATCCCACTGACGGCACCTCCAAATGGTGGGGGGCAGGGGGGTGGGGGGGGTGGGGAGTGGCATCATCGGGCCAAGGGTGACTCTAAGCGTGATCCCGCGGTTGTGTTATTTGACATTTTATCGAATCGATTTATTATTTTATTTTTGAGGAAGATGAGCCCTGAGCGAACATCTGCCACCAATCCTCCTCTGTCGGCCGAGGAAGACTGGCCCTGAGCTGACATCCGTGCCCATCCCCCTCTACTTTCCAGGTGGGACGCCTGCCACAGCGTGGCTCGCCAAGCGGTGCCGGGTCCTGCGCCCGGGATCCGGACCGGCGAACCCGGGGCCGGCGGAGCAGAACGTGCGAACTTCACCGCCGCGCCACCGGGCCGGCCCCCGGAGTTGTTTTGAAAATCCAGTAAGGGGCTGGCCCCGTGGCCGAGTGGTTAAGTTCGCGCGCTCCGCTGCAGGCAGCCCAGTGTTTCATCGGTTCGTTCGGATCCCGGGCGCGGACACGGCACTGCTCATCAAACCACGCTGAGGCGGCGTCCCACATACCACCGCTAGAAGGACCCACCGCGAAGAACACACAACTACGTACCGGGGGGCTTTGGGGAGAAAAAGGAAAGACAAAAAATAAAATCTTCCAAACTCCAATAAAACTTTGAGTGAAGACGACGAGGAGGATGCGAAACGTATCTCACGCCTCCGAGCCGAGCCGTCCGTTTAGGTTTAGGAAGGGGGACGAGGACCCTTTGTAAGCGACATCCCTTTTTAAGCACCATTCTAAACCACAGAACAGAACTCCCTCTCCTCGACCCGGAGCGAGGAGGTTCCTGGGTGTGTCAGAGAGGGTCACGTCCTCTGCAGCACGAACGAACCGCCAGGGTTCGGCCACGGGAAAGAATTTCTTCCTCTCCAGGGGGACTAAAAGTCACCGACGGCAGCGGGCGTAGGTGCTATCCTTCCCGTCCAGGAAAGGCAGGGAGAACTTCAGCCGTGAAGAGAAGGAGGTCTTCCTCACTCCCCGTTTTGGGAGGGCCCCTTTGGCAGGGGAGTTTTGTCTCCTGATTTCAAGTCAGGAAGAAAAGGGAGAGAGAGAGAGAGAGAGAGTGTGTGTCCTTCTCGTGCCAGGTCGGTCTGAGGGGGACCTCCTCTGGTTTCCTCCCTTCCCAGGGAACGCCGTTCGCTCCTTCTTCTAGAAAAAGCTCCCAAAGCACCACCGCCCAGGATGGTCGACCTACGCCCATCGTCCCTCCTTTCCCAATCATTTCTACCGCGACAGAGGGACAGAGGCCCCTGCCCCATCCCCATCCCCACCCCCACCCCCATCGCCTGCCTCCTTGATGGCCAAAGGAGCTGCCTCTGAGAATGGAACGGGGCTTGGAAACCTTCTAGAGGGGTGACTCTCACCTGCCTGCCTGCTGGGAAAAGCACCACGCTGTCCATCGGACTGCTCTTTTGGGCAAACGTAGGCGTGCCACATAGCGATCGACAGCTATGGCGGGGGGGGGGGGGGGGGGGGGCGGGGTGGCGTGGTGGTGCCCAGGATCCACGACACGTGACGGCTGCGGAGCACGACAGCCCTAAGACCTTGAGGGAGACGGGGTGGCGCGTGAATCCTTTCGGAACGAGAACGACAGGAAACGCTGACGGGGACGTGTTCTCCTCTCGAGAACACACCAACGCCTCGCACGGTGTCTGACCCGGGGTGCCTCTGACTTTTGTCATCAGAGACGATCCTCTCGACCGCCCCTCACGCTTTGGGGAAAAGGGGAGAGGGACTCGGTAGCACGGGAAAAGCCATCCATCCGCCCTTCCTTTCCGTCTTCACGGCTCCTTCTCGTGGAAAACGAGGAAGCCGTCCAGAGGAACGGAACACTGACCCGGGCCAAAGCGTGGCCCAGCCTGAGCCTCCAAAACCTTCTGCTAAGTGAGAGGTGCCAGACATCCAAGGCGACCTACGTTGCGATTCCACACAGAGGAGAGAGCTAGAACGGTCCAACCCTAGAGGGCGACAGCAGATGGCGGCGGCGGCGGCGGCGGCGGCAGCGGTGGTGGTGATCGTGGTGGGGCAGATCCGGGAGTGGGGCCGTTTTTTCTTTCGGGGGGAGGGGATGGAAACGGAAACCTTCTGGAAATAGATAGCCATGACGGATGCGCCACCTTGGGGAGAGAGACTCCCGAAGGCCACTGGCTTGTGCCCCGTGGAAAGGATGGATTCGGTGGGATGGGAATTCTACCTCCGTGTAGAGCGTGTGGTAAACCACGAGGTAGGTGGGTGGGTGGCCTCCCTGCCTCGCCTCCACCTAGACGTCCACACACAGAGACCGACGAGGGAGGGAGGGAGGGAGGGAGGGAGGGAGGGAGGGAGGGAGAGAGACAAGACTGACAGAGGCCGAGGCCGAGGCCGAGGCAGTGAGCGAGTAAGTGATCGACCCTGGCCATAGGGATTCCTCAGAGGGCGTCTCTTGGCTCCCCAAACGAAGAATGTGTGTGGAGATCGAGAAAGATCACCGACCTAGGAGAACCAGCAAGACTTCCTCACCCGCCAGAGAGCCGCTGGGCCCCTGCCGTCCCTGCCACCGCCACCCCTACCCCTCGCCTTTGGCAGCGACGCCAACGAAAGGCAGGCAGACGAGTGGGAGAGTCGTGTGGTGGTGTCCCCCAAGGAAGGTGGGTCCATGCCGACGAGCGGTCGTCGGCGTGTGGAAAAGCCAGAGGCGGGCTGACTAGAAGGAGGGCGTCCTGGAGGAAGGGGCCAGGGTGTGAGGGAGAGAGGCCTGTTCCTCTTCCCCTGTCGGTCCCAAGTCAGGGGCCCAAAGGAGGAAAGCTGTCCGTTCCTTTCCGACTCGGACGGTTCGGGCGGAACCGACCGATCCCCGCGGCGGCGCAGTCGGGGCTTTCTGGACCAGAACCCCTCTCTCTGTCGCCTTTCGACCACACGCACGCTTTAGAGGCCAAGGGAAAATGGATCGGGTCTCTCTGTCTCTCTCCCTAGAAAACAAGGGGCCGGGGGCCGAGCCCGTGGACGAACGGTCAAGTAGCGCCCCCCACCCCGGCCCCCGGCTTCGACGGCCCAGGTTTTCACCGGTTCGGATCCTGGGCGCAGCCCCAGACCCAGCATCGCCCTTCAAGCCACGCCGAGGCGGCGTCCCACATAGCAGAAACGCGAAAGACCTACCACTGGAACCTACAACTATGGACGGGACGGGACGGGACGGGGCGGGGCGGGGCGGGGCGGGGCGGGGGTGGGGGGGGCGGCTTTGGGGAGCAGGAAGAAAGAAAAAATAAAAGAAACACAAGGACGGTCATCGCGATAGTTCTTTCCACTTCCATCCATATGTTAACAGGACCCAAGTTTCCCGACCTCCATTTGGATGTATGTTAACTAAATGGAGAAGCTATTCAAAGGACTCCTCTAAAGAAGTCCACGTTCTTCTTTCTAAATGATAATGAAAATCATTGTCACCACCGCTCTTCCGACCCTCCATGTCCAGACGGCCTCCCGCCCCTCCCCATCCCCAACTCCCGCCCCGCCCCGCGCCGACCCCCGACCCCGGCATTCTCCACGCCCACCTTTCCCTCTCCACTCCTACCCCCCCCCGTCCCCCGCCGCCCGGGACACCGCACCCCGCGCCCCCCCCCCCCCCCAATCCAGGCCGGGCCACCTGGTCGACCTCCTCGAACACTATATAAGAGGATGCCGGGCAGCAGGTGGCGCCCGACAAGCGGCCTCCTCACCGGCCGGACGGATCAGCCTCGCGGGGGCGGGCGATGGGGAGGCGTTCGTCCAGGTCAGGTCAGGTCGGGGGAGGGAGGATGGCGCGCCGGCCGGCCTGGTGCGTGGCCTGGTCCCGATCCACCCCGCGTCTCGTTTCTCGGGCCGGGACGAGTACAGGCGGGGAGGCCGACTCGGTCACGGAAAGCGGCCTTGGGGAGGTTTTGGCGAACGTCCCTGTCCCGGGGCCGTCTGCCGACTAGGGGACGGAGTCCTCCTCCATGCTCCTTCTCGCCCCCAGTCGGGCGGGTTGTGGGTCGCGCGGTCGACTTGGCCATTTCCCCGGAGGCATCCTGCCTGCCGGGGCTCCCTCCCTCGGGCCGGTGCGAGCGGTCCTCGGGCGGCCCGGGAATTT
>NW_027225221.1:0-18974 GCF_041296235.1 Equus asinus
GAGGAAGACCTCCTTCTCTTCACGGCTGAAGTTCTCCCTGCCTTTCCTGGACGGGAAGGATAGCACCTACGCCCGCTGCCGTCGGTGACTTTTAGTCCCCCTGGAGAGGAAGAAATTCTTTCCCGTGGCCGAACCCTGGCGGTTCGTTCGTGCTGCAGAGGACGTGACCCTCTCTGACACACCCAGGAACCTCCTCGCTCCGGGTCGAGGAGAGGGAGTTCTGTTCTGTGGTTTAGAATGGTGCTTAAAAAGGGATGTCGCTTACAAAGGGTCCTCGTCCCCCTTCCTAAACCTAAACGGACGGCTCGGCTCGGAGGCGTGAGATACGTTTCGCATCCTCCTCGTCGTCTTCACTCAAAGTTTTATTGGAGTTTGGAAGATTTTATTTTTTGTCTTTCCTTTTTCTCCCCAAAGCCCCCCGGTACGTAGTTGTGTGTTCTTCGCGGTGGGTCCTTCTAGCGGTGGTATGTGGGACGCCGCCTCAGCGTGGTTTGATGAGCAGTGCCGTGTCCGCGCCCGGGATCCGAACGAACCGATGAAACACTGGGCTGCCTGCAGCGGAGCGCGCGAACTTAACCACTCGGCCACGGGGCCAGCCCCTTACTGGATTTTCAAAACAACTCCGGGGCCGGCCCGGTGGCGCGGCGGTGAAGTTCGCAACGTTCTGCTCCGCCGGCCCCGGGTTCGCCGGTCCGGATCCCGGGCGCAGGACCCGGCACCGCTTGGCGAGCCACGCTGTGGCAGGCGTCCCACCTGGAAAGTAGAGGGGGATGGCACGGATGTCAGCTCAGGGCCAGTCTTCCTCGGCCGACAGAGGAGGATTGGTGGCAGATGTTCGCTCAGGGCTCATCTTCCTCAAAAATAAAATAATAAATCGATTCGATAAAATGTCAAATAACACAACCGCGGGATCACGCTTAGAGTCACCCTGGCCCGATGATGCCACTCCCCCCCCCCCCCCACCCCCCTGCCCCCCACCATTTGGAGGTGCCGTCAGTGGGATTCGTTCCTGTTTGTCCATCTTTCTTCCTCTTTTTTTTTTTTTTTTTTTAAAGACTGGCACCCGAGCTCATTGCCAATCTTTTCTTTTCTTTTTATTCCTCCTCCTTCTTCTTCTTCTCCCCAGAGCACCCCAGTACCTAGTTCTATATTCTCTTTGAGGGTCCCTCTGGTTCTGCCGTGTGGGACGCCACCCTCAGCGTGGTTTGATGAGCGGTGCCGTGTCCGAGCCCCAGGATCCGAACCTTCCAAGCCCCGGGCCGCTGAAGCGGAGCGTGCAAACCTCAACCGCTCGGCCACGGGGTCAGCCCCTCCCTCCCTCCCTTCCTTTCCTTCCTTCCTTCCTTCCTTCCTTCCTTCCTTCCTTCCTTCCTTCCTTCCTAAGGAGGAGGAGGCAGGCACTGTGTGAAGTCGCCAGTGAGTCTGTGGAAAGAGACGGAGGATTTCCCATGGGAAGCCGGGGCGGGGGACACGGACCGATGTCGTGCGAACTTGAAGGTGAAAGATCAAAAAACCCACACACGCCTAGAGCGGCGGGTTGCCCGTTAGGAGTTTGCTTGCCGGGCCCATAACGCAGGGCTCATCGATGAGCCAAACCGTCCGTGATCCTCAAGCAGTCTAGTAGGGTTAGAGAAAGGAGGGGGGCACTCTTTCTGCCCCAGATGAGGCGAGTTTCTCAGACAGCCACCCTGCCCCAACATCTTCCCTCCCTGCCTCCCGGCCCTTGGTGGACTGCGGCCTAAGGGTGGGGGAATTGAAGAAAGCCGTTCAATGGAAAAAAGCCCGAGGCCATGGGAGAGAGCTTCCTGCACTTGAATGAAGCCCTGACGCCAGGCCCATCGGAATGAATGGGCCTGACCTCCCCTCCCCCCTCCCCCCTCCCCCCTCCCAGGCTGGCGACTCGGCAGTGGAAGGCTAGGGGTTTCTTCCGAAATGGTGAACCGGCCCCCTTGTCCACAGGAAAACCACACACGGGTACAGCCTAGGCCGGATCTCAGGGTACAGCCTAGGCCGGATCTCAGGCCAAGTCGTCAGGGTGGCAAGATGATGGCGGATGAGAGGAAACTTGTTCTGGGACCGCACCGCCCCCCCCCATCGCCTCTCTGGCTGAGAAGAGGGCTGGGGAGCGGTGAGGGTCAGGGGGAGAGTGGGGGCGGGGCCGGGACAGGGACCACCGGGCAGTAGGACGGGAGTAGCCCTGAGGCCTGCCTGCCTGCTTCCTTCCCTGCCGGCGCAGGGCTGAGAGAGGCACGGGGCACGCTGGCTCCTGCCCCTTCACTCATTCGGGAAGCCTCCTGTTGTTGCTCCTGAGGTGCCGGCTGCGGTGACAGACAGAGCAAAACTCCTCTCTCTGTCTATTTCTTCAAAGGCCCGAGTCTGAGCTACGACAGATTCCCCTGTGGCTCAACCCGCAACCTCCCATCCTGCCAGACCAGACCCCTTGTCTAAAAACCTCCACTGGAGGAGCTCTTCCACCTGACTCGGAAAGGAAACACCAGCCCCGCCTCAGCCTCACACCCACCACCACCACCACCACCCGCCCCCCCCCCCCCGCCCCACTCTCCTCCGGACCCAGATACCTAACAGAGGGAACAAAAATCCAAAAATCCTGCTGCTCTCCTTCTACCACCTCCACTTCAGAAGAGTCAGTCTCCCCCGAACACCTCAGACTCTGTGACTTCCCGCGGCCTCCCTTTCCCCGTCCCCATTCTCTCCCCGGACGGGCCCCATCTTACACTTGAACGACAGCTCCACCGCTCGGGGCAGCTGGACACGATGTCCCAAAGTGGCCCGGACGGTAGCCTGGTCGATTCCAAAGGACCCACGCACGCAGTCGGCCATAAACGTGGTGTGGAGATCGTGGACGTTTGCGGGCCTCTGATGAAATCGCTGCTCCGGGGACCCCGGCGTCTAGGACCCGTCTTCTCCGTGTTCTTCACACCGTTGCTCCTGGGCCGGTTATTCTCTTCCCTCTCACTGACCTTAACGTTTTGTCTCTGCCATTGAATTTTGACTGTGCGAATGTGACTTGCCGCTGTAGGGCTGCGTGGATCTCTCAGGCATCCTGCTGTGCCGTGCGGGGGGAGGGGGGGGAATCCTTGGTGGGTGGGTCGATAGACGTCCCTTTGGTTGTGCCCTGGAGGGGAGAGACAGAGGGGACGACTCAATCCACCACGAACGCTGATGTCGCTCCCGATAAACCTGTAGCGGTGATTCTAGTTTATGGCCCGTGTCCTGAAAATAACTTCCCGAAGGGCCAGCCCGGCGGCACAGCGGTTAAGTTCGCACGTTCCGTTTTGTCAGCCAGGGGTTCGCAGGTTCGGATCCGGGGTGCGGACGTGGCGCCGCTTGGCGAGCCACGCTGTGGTCAGCGTCCCGCCTATCAAGGGGAGGGGGATGGGCACGGATGTTAGCTCGGGACCACTCTCCCGGGGCAAAAAGAGGAGAATTGGCAGCAGGTGTCAGCTCGGGGCTCGTCTTCCTCGAAAAATAAATTAATTAAATAAATAAAAACAACTTCCCAAACCTCTCTGATAACTTGAAGCTTTGAAGTTTTGCGAGGTGAAATCAGGTGATAAAAAAGTCCACGGACGGGGGCGGCCCCGTGGCCGAGTGGTTAAGTTCACAAGCTCCCCTTCGGCGGCCCAGGGTTTTGCCGGTTCAGATCCCGGGCACGGCACGGACACGGCACCGCTCGTCGGGCCGTGTGGAGGCGGCGTCCCACATGCCACAACTGGAAGGGCCCTCAACTAAGATAGACAACTATGTCATGGGGGGGATTGGGGGAGAAAAATCGGGAGGGGGGAAAAAAAAACAGAAACGGAAGATTGGCAACAGGCGTTAGCTCTGTGAGGGCCGATCTTCCTCACCCAAAAACTAAAGTGAGATGAAATCAAATAAAGCGAAGGAAAAGATAAACCTATGAAATCCCATGTTTCTAAAAGTGGCCAAGTGTTTAGAAATTGGCCAAGCGACGGAATGCTCATGGGAAGGACAGTTCCTAATTGCTGGCTTCTTAGTTTTCACCAAAATTAAGGTTCGTGAGGGTTAAAAAATCTACTTAACAAATGCGATGAAAGCCACTAGGCCGGCCCGGTGGCGCGCTGGTTAAGTGTGCCTGTTCCGCTTCGCCGGCCCGGGGTTTGCCAGTTCGGATCCCGGGGGTGGACGTGGCACCGCTGGGCGAGCCACGTGGTGGTAGGCGTCCCACATATGAAATAGAGGAAGATGGGCACGGAGGTTAGCTCAGGGCCAGCCTTCCTCGGCAAAAAGAGGAGGATTGGCAGCAGTTAGCTCAGGGCTCATCGTCCTCAAAACAAAACAAAACAAAACAAAACAAAAAGCCACTAAAAGTGAATATGGGAAACATCTTTGTGTTCAAGGAAAGTGAGATGGCTGCCTTCAGGCAAGAGGGCCTAAAAAGTAAAGATCGTTTTGTCTGTGAAAAGGTGATCAAAGTTTCATGGGGAAAATAATCTGAGAAAAAGGCCTGTTCGTGGTCAAGTGGCCTAAAATTGGAACGAGTGGACAGATAGAAATGGCGAGCGATAGGATCTATGGGAGTCTATGAGGAAGCCATTGGGTGTCGGCCTAATTCGGCCTGACAGTGTTTTTCGAAAAGGGCCTGACGTGGCCGTCGAGCACAGCATCGCATCCTAGATCCGCTTTACACATTTCCTACGGCAAGAACCAATGCCCTTAAGGGAAAGGAGCAGCTTCCCCGTGCTCGGGCCTTTCCTTAAGGAGAGGCATCTTTCCTTAGGCTAGGAGCGGATGGTTGCGCTCACCTTTGACCATCCGGCTCCCCTGTGACCACCCAGGCCCAGACAACAGACCTGCCACCCAGCAGTGTCTGTCGATCGCTGTGCCGACAGAGCAGTCTCGCGACTATCATCCAAGGGACCTTTCGATCCTATGTGAAACGTCCTCTCTGGGGGTCTAGAAGCACTCTGTACACCCCACTTCCCGGGCACCCTCTCTTCCTTCGGGAAGAAAGGCCCCGGGCCACAGTCCTCACATTTTAGCTCAGAATAAACGCACCCCGATTTTCACGGATAGATTGGTTCCGGATTATTTCCGTCGACAGAATGGAATCAAGTCAATGAGTTTCAAGATCGGAGGGAAGCTGATGCAAAATCAGAATTTGTTTTTCTCACTCCCGAAAGGATACTTTTCTCTAACTTCTAGTCTCCTCCTGATAAAGACATTGGAAAAAGGTTTCTCTTGACCTCTGAGGGAATCGACACCAAAGACAGAGATCCTCCATTTTGTCAGAATGATTTCCTAGGCCTCCAATGGAGGAGGCCTCCCTCGGACGGGAGCTCAGCTTTTGTTTTGCAACAGTTTTCCTCTCTCTGCTTGCCTTTAACATCTCCTTTCCCGTTCTTCTTTTTTGGAAGGGAAATACGTGCACCGCTGGGGAAAAAAAAAAAAAAAGAATTTTCTAAATGACCAAAGAAGATCTACGACTGTTGTTATTTTGGTTTCACGGAGCAGTTCCACGTCCACATTTACTCCATTTTAAACACCCACACACACTCACAGCACGGCGCTGTGAGGATGTCCCGGGGAACTCGATTTGTGGAGGGAATGGCTGTGAGGTCTCTGCCCCCCAACCCCCACCATTTGGGTGCTTCTGCTTGTTGATGAGGACGGGAAGCCCTGCTGAAATCCATATTCTTATCACCACACGTGCATCTGCACCCATGCTCCCCCCCGTGTGTCGTCTTTGGGCTTTGCTGTGGCCCCGTGCGGAGGGAGACCTGTTTTGTGTTGTAAACTTTTCCGCGGCCAAGCGGCTCGGTCCTTTCCTCTACGACTTGTGGGCTCTGTCTGTCCGTCTGCCTTAGAGAGACCCTCTGGGCCGGAAGTGACAGGCTGCACACAATTCCTGACAGACTGCGGACAATTCCTCCGTCGTCACGGTCCTTCTCTGATGACGTGCATGGTTTCGGTTTGACAGCGACCCCCACCCCCCACCCCGCCGTGATTTTCTAAGTCCTCCCGGGAGCCCGGGAAGTGCTCGGGCCGCTCCGGGAAGCGGGGGCCGGCAGCCCCGGCCTGCCCCGTGGCATCTCCGGGGACTTTTCCACCTCTGTCCGCGTCAGCCAGCCGGCAGCCCCGCGCCCGGCCCGGCCCAGAAGTCACGTGGGGAGTCTGTCCCCTTCCTGGCAAGCCCACCCACCCCACCCCCCTCCCCGCCGATTTTCCAACACCTCCTTCTGCGCCCAGGGTTGCCCTGTGCTGCCTGGGAGCTCCGAGGTGGACACCCTGGGGCCTCACGTGGTGACCTCCCGCCCGCCCCAAGCGGGCCCAGAGAGAAAGAGAGAGAGAGAGAGAGACAGAGAGAGACAGAGACAGAGACAGAGACAGAGAGAGACAGAGACAGAGACAGAGACAGAGACAGAGAGAGACCTGACCCGGCGGTGGGCTCAGGCTGTGCACTCTCGCTGGCTGGTGACCCGGTTCCCTCCCGCTGACCCCTCCGCGCCGGTCGTTGGGCGCCATCTGGCGGCCGCTTTTACAGAGTGGCCCTCCTCCGGAGCCCCGGCGACATGAGCAAGGGATGGGACTCGCAGGACGTCTGTGTGGTTTCCAGTGTGGGGCTGTGTGGAACAGAGCTGCTAAGAACATTCATGCCCCGGATTCTGTGTGAATGAACAGGAACGTGGCCGCAGCCCCCACCCCGCCCCCCGCCCCAGCCCCCGGGAGTGGTGGGAGTGGTGCCCTCCAGACCACCCTCGGGTTGGATGCCTCCCTCCCTGGAAGGACTCACGGGACTCCACAAAAGCTGACTTCCTGGAGGTCCAGCGGAGACCCCCAAGGCCCAAGGCCCCCCCCCCCCCCCCACCCACCCACCACAGATCACTGTGGAAGCCTTAACGACCCAAGGCTCCAGCTACATACAGACGCTCTTAGGAGGCAAGATACACCAAAGGCTTATGTAGGTTGCCACTTTCGGTGGTTGTTTCCGCGGCGTGTCAGTTTTGGAACCCGCCACGCCCTTTTTCACAGAGGCCATACCGTTTCCCTTCACCACCAGTGAGGCGTGAGTGACTGACTTGGCTTCTCCGCGACCTGACTAGCAGTTTGATCCTGTTCCGGTATTTGGAAGAAGGCAGTCTCACCCATGTGTCCCCACAATGTCTCCCTCTAATTTTCTCACTTGCTTTTCCAGGGAACAGCTCACATCTTTTCATGCGCTTATCGGTCATCCATGCATACCTCCTCCACCCCAGGTGAAAGTGCCTGCTCTGTCTATTGGTCTTCCATTCTTTTTGTATTTTTCAGTGTTGATTTCCCCCGGGTCTCCACTCCATTGTGGGTTTTGTTTTTTGTTTTTTGTTTTTTGTTTTTTTTTTTTGCTTAAAGATTGTCACCTGAGCTAGGCACTGTTGCGCTGCTTCCTCAGTTTCAGAGGGTACCTTTTTCAGGGTTGCTTTTTGACCGGGTCTCCTCGCCATTGTATTTTTTTATTTTTTTTTTTTTGCTTAAAGATTGCCACCTGAGCTAGCCTCTGTTGCCCATCTTCTTCGGTTTCAGAGGGTAGATTTCTCAGTGTTGCTTTTTCGCCAGCTCTCCACGCCCTTGCGTCTTTTTTTTTTCTGCTTGAAGGCTGCAACCTGAGCTAGCTTCTTTTGCCCATGTTCCTCAGTTTCAGAGGGTGGATTTCTCCGTGTTGCTTTTTCCCCAGGTCTCCACACCCTTGTGTGTTTCTTTGGCTTAACGATTGCCACCTGAGGTAGCCTCTGTTGCCCATCTTCGTCCGTTTCAGAGGGTGGATTTCTCAGTGTTGCCTTTTCGCCAGCTCCCCACGCCCTTGTGTGTTTCTTTTGCTTAAAGATTGTCACCTGAGCTAGGCACTGTTGCCCTGCTTCCTCAGTTTCAGAGGGTACCTTTTTCAGGGTTGCTTTTTCACCGGGTCTCCTCGCCATTGTATTTTTTTATCTTATTTTTTTTGCTTAAAGATTGCCACCTGAGCTAGCCTCTGTTGCGCTTCTTTCTCAGTTCTAGAGGGTAGATTTCTCCGTGTTGCTTTTTCCCCAGGTCTCCACGCACTTCCTTTTATTTTTCCTTAAAAATTGCCACCTGAGCTAGCCTCTGTTGTCCATCTTCGTCGGTTTCAGAGGGTAGATTTCTCACTGTGGCTTTTTTGCCAGGTCTGCACGCCCTTGTGTTTTTTTTCTGCTTAAAGGTTGCAACCTGAGCTAGCTTCTTTTGCCCATGTCCCTCAGTTTCAGAGGGTGGATTTCTCCGTGTTGCTTTTTCCCCAGGCCTCCACGCCCTTGTGTGTTTCTTTTGCTTAACGATTGCCACCTGAGCTAGCCTCTGTTGCCCATCTTCGTCCGTTTCAGAGGGTGGATTTCTCAGTGTTGCCTTTTCCCCAGCTCCCCACGCCCTTGTGTGTTTCTTTTGCTTAAAGATTGCCACCTGAAGCCAGCCTCTCTTGCCCATCTTCCTCAGTTTCAGAGGGTAGATATTTCAGGGTTGCTTTTTCCCCAGGTCTCCACGCCTTTGGGTTTTGTTTTTGCTTAACGATTGCCACCTGAGCTAGCCTCTCTTGCCCATCTTCCTGAGTTTCAGAGGGTCGATATCTCCGTGTTGCTGTTTCCCCAGGTCTCCACGCCCTTGTGTGTTTCTTTTGCTTAACGTTTGCCACCTGAAGCCAGCCTCTCTTGCCCATCTTCCTCAGTTTCAGAGGGTAGATATTTCAGGGTTGCTTTTTCCCCAGGTCTCCACGCCTTTGTGTTTTGTTTTTGCTTAACGAGTGCCACCTGAGCTAGCCTCTCTTGCCCATGTTCCTCAGTTTCAGAGGGTAGATATTTCAGGGTTGCTTTGTCCCCAGGGCTCCACGCCTTTGTGCTTTGTTTTTGCTTAAGGATTGCCACCTGAGGTAGCCTCTCTTGCCCATCTTCCTCAGTTTCAGAGGGTGGATTTCTCCGTGTTGCTTTTTCCCCAGGTCTCCACGCCCTTGTGTGTTTCTTTTGCTTAAAGATTGCCACCTGAGCTAGCCTCTGTTGCCCATCTTCGTCCGTTTCAGAGGGTGGATTTCTCAGTGTTGCCTTTTCGCCAGCTCCCCACGCCCTTGTGTGTTTCTTTTGCTTAAAGATTGTCACCTGAGCTAGGCACTGTTGCCCTGCTTCCTCAGTTTCAGAGGGTACCTTTTTCAGGGTTGCTTTTTCACCGGGTCTCCTCGCCATTGTATTTTTTTATCTTATTTTTTTTGCTTAAAGATTGCCACCTGAGCTAGCCTCTGTTGCGCTTCTTTCTCAGTTCTAGAGGGTAGATTTCTCCGTGTTGCTTTTTCCCCAGGTCTCCACGCACTTCCTTTTATTTTTCCTTAAAAATTGCCACCTGAGCTAGCCTCTGTTGTCCATCTTCGTCGGTTTCAGAGGGTAGATTTCTCACTGTGGCTTTTTTGCCAGGTCTGCACGCCCTTGTGTTTTTTTTTCTGCTTAAAGGTTGCAACCTGAGCTAGCTTCTTTTGCCCATGTCCCTCAGTTTCAGAGGGTGGATTTCTCCGTGTTGCTTTTTCCCCAGGCCTCCACGCCCTTGTGTGTTTCTTTTGCTTAAAGATTGCCACCTGAAGCCAGCCTCTCTTGCCCATCTTCCTCAGTTTCAGAGGGTAGATATTTCAGGGTTGCTTTTTCCCCAGGTCTCCACGCCTTTGTGTTTTGTTTTTGCTTAACGAGTGCCACCTGAGCTAGCCTCTCTTGCCCATGTTCCTCAGTTTCAGAGGGTAGATATTTCAGGGTTGCTTTGTCCCCAGGTCTCCATGCCTTTGGGTTTTGTTTTTGCTTAACGATTGCCACCTGAGGTAGCCTCTGTTGCCCATCTTCGTCCGTTTCAGAGGGTGGATTTCTCAGTGTTGCCTTTTCCCCAGCTCCCCACGCCCTTGTGTGTTTCTTTTGCTTAAAGATTGTCACCTGAGCTAGGCACTGTTGCCCTGCTTCCTCAGTTTCAGAGGGTACCTTTTTCAGGGTTGCTTTTTCACCGGGTCTCCTCGCCATTGTATTTTTTTATCTTATTTTTTTTGCTTAAAGATTGCCACCTGAGCTAGCCTCTGTTGCGCTTCTTTCTCAGTTCTAGAGGGTAGATTTCTCCGTGTTGCTTTTTCCCCAGGTCTCCACGCACTTCCTTTTATTTTTCCTTAAAAATTGCCACCTGAGCTAGCCTCTGTTGTCCATCTTCGTCGGTTTCAGAGGGTAGATTTCTCACTGTGGCTTTTTTGCCAGGTCTGCACGCCCTTGTGTTTTTTTTCTGCTTAAAGGTTGCAACCTGAGCTAGCTTCTTTTGCCCATGTCCCTCAGTTTCAGAGGGTGGATTTCTCCGTGTTGCTTTTTCCCCAGGCCTCCACGCCCTTGTGTGTTTCTTTTGCTTAAAGATTGCCACCTGAAGCCAGCCTCTCTTGCCCATCTTCCTCAGTTTCAGAGGGTAGATATTTCAGGGTTGCTTTTTCCCCAGGTCTCCACGCCTTTGTGTTTTGTTTTTGCTTAACGATTGCCACCTGAGCTAGCCTCTCTTGCCCATGTTCCTCAGTTTCAGAGGGTAGATATTTCAGGGTTGCTTTGTCCCCAGGGCTCCACGCCTTTGTGCTTTGTTTTTGCTTAAGGATTGCCACCTGAGGTAGCCTCTCTTGCCCATCTTCCTCAGTTTCAGAGGGTGGATTTCTCCGTGTTGCTTTTTCCCCAGGTCTCCACGCCCTTGTGTGTTTCTTTTGCTTAAAGATTGCCACCTGAGCTAGCCTCTGTTGCCCATCTTCGTCCGTTTCAGAGGGTGGATTTCTCAGTGTTGCCTTTTCGCCAGCTCCCCACGCCCTTGTGTGTTTCTTTTGCTTAAAGATTGTCACCTGAGCTAGGCACTGTTGCCCTGCTTCCTCAGTTTCAGAGGGTACCTTTTTCAGGGTTGCTTTTTCACCGCGTCTCCTCGCCATTGTATTTTTTTATCTTATTTTTTTTGCTTAAAGATTGCCACCTGAGCTAGCCTCTGTTGCGCTTCTTTCTCAGTTCTAGAGGGTAGATTTCTCCGTGTTGCTTTTTCCCCAGGTCTCCACGCACTTCCTTTTATTTTTCCTTAAAAATTGCCACCTGAGCTAGCCTCTGTTGTCCATCTTCGTCGGTTTCAGAGGGTAGATTTCTCACTGTTGCTTTTTTGCCAGGTCTGCACGCCCTTGTGTTTTTTTTCTGCTTAAAGGTTGCAACCTGAGCTAGCTTCTTTTGCCCATGTCCCTCAGTTTCAGAGGGTGGATTTCTCCGTGTTGCTTTTTCCCCAGGCCTCCACGCCCTTGTGTGTTTCTTTTGCTTAAAGATTGCCACCTGAAGCCAGCCTCTCTTGCCCATCTTCCTCAGTTTCAGAGGGTAGATATTTCAGGGTTGCTTTTTCCCAGGTCTCCACGCCTTTGTGTTTTGTTTTTGCTTAACGATTGCCACCTGAGCTAGCCTCTCTTGCCCATGTTCCTCAGTTTCAGAGGGTAGATATTTCAGGTTTGCTTTGTCCCCAGGGCTCCACGCCTTTGTGCTTTGTTTTTGCTTAAGGATTGCCACCTGAGGTAGCCTCTCTTGCCCATCTTCCTCAGTTTCAGAGGGTGGATTTCTCCGTGTTGCTTTTTCCCCAGGTCTCCACGCCCTTGTGTGTTTCTTTTGCTTAAAGATTGCCACCTGAGCTAGCCTCTGTTGCCCATCTTCGTCCGTTTCAGAGGGTGGATTTCTCAGTGTTGCCTTTTCGCCAGCTCCCCACGCCCTTGTGTGTTTCTTTTGCTTAAAGATTGTCACCTGAGCTAGGCACTGTTGCCCTGCTTCCTCAGTTTCAGAGGGTACCTTTTTCAGGGTTGCTTTTTCACCGGGTCTCCTCGCCATTGTATTTTTTTATCTTATTTTTTTTGCTTAAAGATTGCCACCTGAGCTAGCCTCTGTTGCGCTTCTTTCTCAGTTCTAGAGGGTAGATTTCTCCGTGTTGCTTTTTCCCCAGGTCTCCACGCACTTCCTTTTATTTTTCCTTAAAAATTGCCACCTGAGCTAGCCTCTGTTGTCCATCTTCGTCGGTTTCAGAGGGTAGATTTCTCACTGTGGCTTTTTTGCCAGGTCTGCACGCCCTTGTGTTTTTTTTCTGCTTAAAGGTTGCAACCTGAGCTAGCTTCTTTTGCCCATGTCCCTCAGTTTCAGAGGGTGGATTTCTCCGTGTTGCTTTTTCCCCAGGCCTCCACGCCCTTGTGTGTTTCTTTTGCTTAAAGATTGCCACCTGAAGCCAGCCTCTCTTGCCCATCTTCCTCAGTTTCAGAGGGTAGATATTTCAGGGTTGCTTTTTCCCCAGGTCTCCACGCCTTTGTGTTTTGTTTTTGCTTAACGATTGCCACCTGAGCTAGCCTCTCTTGCCCATGTTCCTCAGTTTCAGAGGGTAGATATTTCAGGGTTGCTTTGTCCCCAGGGCTCCACGCCTTTGTGCTTTGTTTTTGCTTAAGGATTGCCACCTGAGGTAGCCTCTCTTGCCCATCTTCCTCAGTTTCAGAGGGTGGATTTCTCCGTGTTGCTTTTTCCCCAGGTCTCCACGCCCTTGTGTGTTTCTTTTGCTTAAAGATTGCCACCTGAGCTAGCCTCTGTTGCCCATCTTCGTCCGTTTCAGAGGGTGGATTTCTCAGTGTTGCCTTTTCGCCAGCTCCCCACGCCCTTGTGTGTTTCTTTTGCTTAAAGATTGTCACCTGAGCTAGGCACTGTTGCCCTGCTTCCTCAGTTTCAGAGGGTACCTTTTTCAGGGTTGCTTTTTCACCGCGTCTCCTCGCCATTGTATTTTTTTATCTTATTTTTTTTGCTTAAAGATTGCCACCTGAGCTAGCCTCTGTTGCGCTTCTTTCTCAGTTCTAGAGGGTAGATTTCTCCGTGTTGCTTTTTCCCCAGGTCTCCACGCACTTCCTTTTATTTTTCCTTAAAAATTGCCACCTGAGCTAGCCTCTGTTGTCCATCTTCGTCGGTTTCAGAGGGTAGATTTCTCACTGTGGCTTTTTTGCCAGGTCTGCACGCCCTTGTGTTTTTTTTCTGCTTAAAGGTTGCAACCTGAGCTAGCTTCTTTTGCCCATGTCCCTCAGTTTCAGAGGGTGGATTTCTCCGTGTTGCTTTTTCCCCAGGCCTCCACGCCCTTGTGTGTTTCTTTTGCTTAAAGATTGCCACCTGAAGCCAGCCTCTCTTGCCCATCTTCCTCAGTTTCAGAGGGTAGATATTTCAGGGTTGCTTTTTCCCCAGGTCTCCACGCCTTTGTGTTTTGTTTTTGCTTAACGATTGCCACCTGAGCTAGCCTCTCTTGCCCATGTTCCTCAGTTTCAGAGGGTAGATATTTCAGGGTTGCTTTGTCCCCAGGGCTCCACGCCTTTGTGCTTTGTTTTTGCTTAAGGATTGCCACCTGAGGTAGCCTCTCTTGCCCATCTTCCTCAGTTTCAGAGGGTGGATTTCTCCGTGTTGCTTTTTCCCCCAGGTCTCCACGCCCTTGTGTGTTTCTTTTGCTTAAAGATTGCCACCTGAGCTAGCCTCTGTTGCCCATCTTCGTCCGTTTCAGAGGGTGGATTTCTCAGTGTTGCCTTTTCGCCAGCTCCCCACGCCCTTGTGTGTTTCTTTTGCTTAAAGATTGTCACCTGAGCTAGGCACTGTTGCCCTGCTTCCTCAGTTTCAGAGGGTACCTTTTTCAGGGTTGCTTTTTCACCGGGTCTCCTCGCCATTGTATTTTTTTATCTTATTTTTTTTGCTTAAAGATTGCCACCTGAGCTAGCCTCTGTTGCGCTTCTTTCTCAGTTCTAGAGGGTAGATTTCTCCGTGTTGCTTTTTCCCCAGGTCTCCACGCACTTCCTTTTATTTTTCCTTAAAAATTGCCACCTGAGCTAGCCTCTGTTGTCCATCTTCGTCGGTTTCAGAGGGTAGATTTCTCACTGTGGCTTTTTTGCCAGGTCTGCACGCCCTTGTGTTTTTTTTCTGCTTAAAGGTTGCAACCTGAGCTAGCTTCTTTTGCCCATGTCCCTCAGTTTCAGAGGGTGGATTTCTCCGTGTTGCTTTTTCCCCAGGCCTCCACGCCCTTGTGTGTTTCTTTTGCTTAACGATTGCCACCTGAGCTAGCCTCTGTTGCCCATCTTCGTCCGTTTCAGAGGGTGGATTTCTCAGTGTTGCCTTTTCCCCAGCTCCCCACGCCCTTGTGTGTTTCTTTTGCTTAAAGATTGCCACCTGAAGCCAGCCTCTCTTGCCCATCTTCCTCAGTTTCAGAGGGTAGATATTTCAGGGTTGCTTTTTCCCCAGGTCTCCACGCCTTTGGGTTTTGTTTTTGCTTAACGATTACCACCTGAGCTAGCCTCGCTTGCCCATCTTCCTGAGTTTCAGAGGGTCGATATCTCCGTGTTGCTGTTTCCCCAGGTCTCCACGCCCTTGTGTGTTTCTTTTGCTTAACGTTTGCCACCTGAAGCCAGCCTCTCTTGCCCATCTTCCTCAGTTTCAGAGGGTAGATATTTCAGGGTTGCTTTTTCCCCAGGTCTCCACGCCTTTGTGTTTTGTTTTTGCTTAACGAGTGCCACCTGAGCTAGCCTCTCTTGCCCATGTTCCTCAGTTTCAGAGGGTAGATATTTCAGGGTTGCTTTGTCCCCAGGGCTCCACGCCTTTGTGCTTTGTTTTTGCTTAAGGATTGCCACCTGAGGTAGCCTCTCTTGCCCATCTTCCTCAGTTTCAGAGGGTGGATTTCTCCGTGTTGCTTTTTCCCCAGGTCTCCACGCCCTTGTGTGTTTCTTTTGCTTAAAGATTGCCACCTGAGCTAGCCTCTGTTGCCCATCTTCGTCCGTTTCAGAGGGTGGATTTCTCAGTGTTGCCTTTTCGCCAGCTCCCCACGCCCTTGTGTGTTTCTTTTGCTTAAAGATTGTCACCTGAGCTAGGCACTGTTGCCCTGCTTCCTCAGTTTCAGAGGGTACCTTTTTCAGGGTTGCTTTTTCACCGGGTCTCCTCGCCATTGTATTTTTTTATCTTATTTTTTTTGCTTAAAGATTGCCACCTGAGCTAGCCTCTGTTGCGCTTCTTTCTCAGTTCTAGAGGGTAGATTTCTCCGTGTTGCTTTTTCCCCAGGTCTCCACGCACTTCCTTTTATTTTTCCTTAAAAATTGCCACCTGAGCTAGCCTCTGTTGTCCATCTTCGTCGGTTTCAGAGGGTAGATTTCTCACTGTGGCTTTTTTGCCAGGTCTGCACGCCCTTGTGTTTTTTTTCTGCTTAAAGGTTGCAACCTGAGCTAGCTTCTTTTGCCCATGTCCCTCAGTTTCAGAGGGTGGATTTCTCCGTGTTGCTTTTTCCCCAGGCCTCCACGCCCTTGTGTGTTTCTTTTGCTTAACGATTGCCACCTGAGCTAGCCTCTGTTGCCCATCTTCGTCCGTTTCAGAGGGTGGATTTCTCAGTGTTGCCTTTTCCCCAGCTCCCCACGCCCTTGTGTGTTTCTTTTGCTTAAAGATTGCCACCTGAGCTAGCCTCTGTTGTCCATCTTCGTCGGTTTCAGAGGGTAGATTTCTCACTGTTGCTTTTTTGCCAGGTCTGCACGCACTTGTGTTTTTTTCTGCTTAAAGGTTGCAACCTGAGCTAGCTTCTTTTGCCCATGTCCCTCAGTTTCAGAGGGTGGATTTCTCCGTGTTGCTTTTTCCCCAGGCCTCCACGCCCTTGTGTGTTTCTTTTGCTTAAAGATTGCCACCTGAAGCCAGCCTCTCTTGCCCATCCTCCTCAGTTTCAGAGGGTAGATATTTCAGGGTTGCTTTTTCCCCAGGTCTCCACGCCTTTGTGTTTTGTTTTTGCTTAACGAGTGCCACCTGAGCTAGCCTCTCTTGCCCATGTTCCTCAGTTTCAGAGGGTAGATATTTCAGGGTTGCTTTGTCCCCAGGGCTCCACGCCTTTGTGCTTTGTTTTTGCTTAAGGATTGCCACCTGAGGTAGCCTCTCTTGCCCATCTTCCTCAGTTTCAGAGGGTGGATTTCTCCGTGTTGCTTTTTCCCCAGGTCTCCACGCCCTTGTGTGTTTCTTTTGCTTAAAGATTGCCACCTGAGCTAGCCTCTGTTGCCCATCTTCGTCCGTTTCAGAGGGTGGATTTCTCAGTGTTGCCTTTTCGCCAGCTCCCCACGCCCTTGTGTGTTTCTTTTGCTTAAAGATTGTCACCTGAGCTAGGCACTGTTGCCCTGCTTCCTCAGTTTTCAGAGGGTACCTTTTTCAGGGTTGCTTTTTCACCGGGTCTCCTCGCCATTGTATTTTTTATCTTATTTTTTTTGCTTAAAGATTGCCACCTGAGCTAGCCTCTGTTGCGCTTCTTTCTCAGTTCTAGAGGGTAGATTTCTCCGTGTTGCTTTTTCCCCAGGTCTCCACGCACTTCCTTTTATTTTTCCTTAAAAATTGCCACCTGAGCTAGCCTCTGTTGTCCATCTTCGTCGGTTTCAGAGGGTAGATTTCTCACTGTGGCTTTTTTGCCAGGTCTGCACGCCCTTGTGTTTTTTTTCTGCTTAAAGGTTGCAACCTGAGCTAGCTTCTTTTGCCCATGTCCCTCAGTTTCAGAGGGTGGATTTCTCCGTGTTGCTTTTTCCCCAGGTCTCCACGCCCTTGTGTGTTTCTTTTGCTTAAAGATTGCCACCTGAGCTAGCCTCTGTTGCCCATCTTCGTCCGTTTCAGAGGGTGGATTTCTCAGTGTTGCCTTTTCGCCAGCTCCCCACGCCCTTGTGTGTTTCTTTTGCTTAAAGATTGTCACCTGAGCTAGGCACTGTTGCCCTGCTTCCTCAGTTTCAGAGGGTACCTTTTTCAGGGTTGCTTTTTCACCGGGTCTCCTCGCCATTGTATTTTTTTATCTTATTTTTTTTGCTTAAAGATTGCCACCTGAGCTACCCTCTGTTGCGCTTCTTGCTCAGTTCTAGAGGGTAGATTTCTCCGTGTTGCTTTTTCCCCAGGTCTCCACGCACTTCCTTTTATTTTTCCTTAAAAATTGCCACCTGAGCTAGCCTCTGTTGTCCATCTTCGTCGGTTTCAGAGGGTAGAATTTCTCACTGTTGCTTTTTTGCCAGGTCTGCACGCCCTTGTGTTTTTTTTCTGCTTAAAGGTTGCAACCTGAGCTAGCTTCTTTTGCCCATGTCCCTCAGTTTCAGAGGGTGGATTTCTCCGTGTTGCTTTTTCCCCAGGCCTCCACGCCCTTGTGTGTTTCTTTTGCTTAACGATTGCCACCTGAGCTAGCCTCTGTTGCCCATCTTCGTCCGTTTCAGAGGGTGGATTTCTCAGTGTTGCCTTTTCCCCAGCTCCCCACGCCCTTGTGTGTTTCTTTTGCTTAAAGATTGCCACCTGAGCTAGCCTCTGTTGTCCATCTTCGTCGGTTTCAGAGGGTAGATTTCTCACTGTTGCTTTTTTGCCAGGTCTGCACGCCCTTGTGTTTTTTTCTGCTTAAAGGTTGCAAACCTGAGCTAGCTTCTTTTGCCCATGTCCCTCAGTTTCAGAGGGTGGATTTCTCCGTGTTGCTTTTTCCCCAGGCCTCCACGCCCTTGTGTGTTTCTTTTGCTTAAAGATTGCCACCTGAAGCCAGCCTCTCTTGCCCATCTTCCTCAGTTTCAGAGGGTAGATATTTCAGGGTTGCTTTTTCCCCAGGTCTCCACGCCTTTGTGTTTTGTTTTTGCTTAACGAGTGCCACCTGAGCTAGCCTCTCTTGCCCATGTTCCTCAGTTTCAGAGGGTAGATATTTCAGGGTTGCTTTGTCCCCAGGGCTCCACGCCTTTGTGCTTTGTTTTTGCTTAAGGATTGCCACCTGAGGTAGCCTCTCTTGCCCATCTTCCTCAGTTTCAGAGGGTGGATTTCTCCGTGTTGCTTTTTCCCCAGGTCTCCACGCCCTTGTGTGTTTCTTTTGCTTAAAGATTGCCACCTGAGCTAGCCTCTGTTGCCCATCTTCGTCCGTTTCAGAGGGTGGATTTCTCAGTGTTGCCTTTTCGCCAGCTCCCCACGCCCTTGTGTGTTTCTTTTGCTTAAAGATTGTCACCTGAGCTAGGCACTGTTGCCCTGCTTCCTCAGTTTCAGAGGGTACCTTTTTCAGGGTTGCTTTTTCACCGGGTCTCCTCGCCATTGTATTTTTTTATCTTATTTTTTTTGCTTAAAGATTGCCACCTGAGCTAGCCTCTGTTGCGCTTCTTTCTCAGTTCTAGAGGGTAGATTTCTCCGTGTTGCTTTTTCCCCAGGTCTCCACGCACTTCCTTTTATTTTTCCTTAAAAATTGCCACCTGAGCTAGCCTCTGTTGTCCATCTTCGTCGGTTTCAGAGGGGTAGATTTCTCACTGTTGCTTTTTTGCCAGGTCTGCACGCCCTTGTGTTTTTTTTCTGCTTAAAGGTTGCAACCTGAGCTAGCTTCTTTTGCCCATGTCCCTCAGTTTCAGAGGGTGGATTTCTCCGTGTTGCTTTTTCCCCAGGCCTCCACGCCCTTGTGTGTTTCTTTTGCTTAAAGATTGCCACCTGAAGCCAGCCTCTCTTGCCCATCTTCCTCAGTTTCAGAGGGTAGATATTTCAGGGTTGCTTTTTCCCCAGGTCTCCACGCCTTTGTGTTTTGTTTTTGCTTAACGAGTGCCACCTGAGCTAGCCTCTCTTGCCCATGTTCCTCAGTTTCAGAGGGTAGATATTTCAGGGTTGCTTTGTCCCCAGGGCTCCACGCCTTTGTGCTTTGTTTTTGCTTAAGGATTGCCACCTGAGGTAGCCTCTCTTGCCCATCTTCCTCAGTTTCAGAGGGTGGATTTCTCCGTGTTGCTTTTTCCCCAGGTCTCCACGCCCTTGTGTGTTTCTTTTGCTTAAAGATTGCCACCTGAGCTAGCCTCTGTTGCCCATCTTCGTCCGTTTCAGAGGGTGGATTTCTCAGTGTTGCCTTTTCGCCAGCTCCCCACGCCCTTGTGTGTTTCTTTTGCTTAAAGATTGTCACCTGAGCTAGGCACTGTTGCCCTGCTTCCTCAGTTTCAGAGGTACCTTTTTCAGGGT